>NC_063201.1:27118425-27418425 GCF_017589495.1 Alosa alosa
TAACTTCAGTAAACTCTCCCTCATTTGAATAATGCATTGCTAAGGTCTGCAATTTAGCCCTGCTGAGGTGGAGCAGTGTGTGTGTGTGTGTGTGTGTGTGTGTGTGTGTGTGTGTGTGTTTAGGTGGGTGGTTGTGCTGAGTTTCATCCTGAATGAGAAATCGAAGCTCTTCTTTATGGCAGCCGCCGTGACCTTTGTCCTGCGTGTGAATTAGCCAGGAGCGTATCAGCTGCGCTGGCCCTTTCGCTCCCGCGGCCGTCCTATTAGCTGAGTGAAGCAGAGCGCCAGGTCACCTTTAAGTAACCTTATCTTGTAATTGGGTTCAAGGTTAAGTGACCCGGGAGCAGCGAGGTCTGGGGTTAAGGTCGAGGTGACAGGGAGAAAGGCTACATTTAATCACAGGGGGGGTGGGGCAGGAGAGGGGTGGGGTGGGGTGCAGAAATCAAGACCCAGGCTTCGGTTGTCTGGGGTAGGCCGAGACGTACGTGATTTGACGGTGGATGGGTGTGTGAGTGTGTGTGTGTGGGGGGGTTGGGGTTAGTGAAAGTGGGGGGAGGGGAGGGGGAGAGTATAGTTGGGCCTGTTGCTAAGCAACGCATATTCAAGCTGGGGTCCGCAAAGCTTTTAACCTCAGTGAAAATCGATGTTGACTACAATGTAGCTAATATTCATTTGATAGATGGCATAATTAAGTGTGGTTTCTTAGTAACAAGCTGCATCTCTGAAACCGTCTAATTGAAGTGTACGCAAGGTAGAGTGAGAGACAGACAGATCCAGAGAGAGAGAGAGAGAGGAGAGAGAAAGAGAGCAAAGAGACTCATACAAGGAAAGAGAGATATAAAATGTGAGAGAGAGAGAGAGAGAGAGAGGAGAGAGAGAGAGAAAGATGGATGAAAAATGACCCTGACAGATTTTCACTCGAGTGACTCTCATATGTGCTGCCCGCTGGGAGATGAATGACCACAACCCAACTTGGGAGGTTCAGTTGGAGCGGTGTGGCCCGTGGACCTGTCCATTGCCAAGGGCGAGGAAATTGTCCAGATTAAAGAGCTTGTAAATAATGGCCCATAAACATCTGCTTTATACATCCCTCCATCCATCTCTGCTTCCATCTGCTACACTCTTTCTCTCTCTCTCCCTCTCACACACACACAAACACATGCACTCTCTCTATTCCTTATTTAATTCTTTGTACGTTTCACCCAGAGAGCATTCAAGGTTAAAAAAATGAGCTGAGCATTTTGTGTGTTTTTTTTTTTTTTATGAACTCTGTAAACTCTGTAATATTTTAATTCAAACAAACACATGGTTCACATTTGGCCGATTTCTGAAGTGAAAAAAAGAGAACAAAAAAAAAAAACATACGCAGACATAAAAGTTCCACACAGCTGCAACCCCTTGTCCAACACAAATAATAAAACCATCTTTACTTATTTTTCCATCCTGTTCCTTTCTTAAGGCCCTTGATTTCAACCACATTGTGAATACATGATTGTCACTGAAGAGACCTCACCCACAAACGAGTCGTTTTAGTTCATCAGTTTAGGTGTGAGAGGTCACATGTTAAAATCTTTGGTGTGACTTCTTTATTCAGCCTCCCTTCGAGCCCTTTCCCCCCCCCCCCCTCACACACACACACTCAGCGATTAAACCCAGTTAATGAAGAGCACTGGACATCTTGTCAGTGTTTTTGGTCATTTGTACTCATAGGTCTCCTCCTGTGGAGATGTGAATGGAAATCGGCGTGAACCAGGCAACCCCTGGGCCTGCTGCTGTTGCTCCGGTCTGGAGAGAGCGAGGGGCCACTTGCCAGAAACCGTGTACTGTCACGAGTCTTGAATCAAGTTGCTCACAACCTTGAAAGTAGTGACGCAGCTTGCAGATATGGGGGTTTTGTATAAATATTATGATTTTGAAACTTTTTGATTTATACATTTCAATTATTTTCACAATAATCAGAAATTTATCATATATGTGTAAGTGTAGCTTTACATAGTACTTGCTGTTTTTGTTTGTTTAACCTTTAAAGGTATAGGTTTTTGAACATTCTAACATAAGATTCTGTTCCGCAACAATTGAAGGTTCTAAAATTCTATGTTGAATTCAATGAACCCAGAAATTCTTTAGAACGTTCATTTCCCAACATTCATGACGGTACTCCTTAATGAAAATGCAGTTCCCAAACTTCTAGCGATATACCGGCCGTCTTTGCACCGTGTTTCATTATACATCATGCATCATGATTTGCTTCCTGTATTTGCATGGCAGGTCCTTCAAAATGTAAAAGTTTAGAATCACCAGAAACAAAGATGAGAAGAATATGTGAATAGAAAAGAATATTGGAGCATTTTGATCTTGACACATTACTGATGATCTATTTTTTATTCACATCATTAAAGTCTGCAAATTCACTGACTTCAACTTCATTTTAACAATGTTACAGTAACACTCTTTCCAATTTAGCCCTGTATAGCATGAAGCTGGTATTCTTCTCATTTTCCAAGCTTATATCCATGTCTAAAATGGACATTTGTTGTCTTTTAAGTCACTTTAGGTCGAAACCCCATCTGCCACTTGCCTCAACCTAAAGATGTTAAGTATTAACACAATCTGCCACTCTTATAGTATATGAATGAATGAGCTTACTCAGGCAAAACAAAGCCTCAGGAAAGGCTATAAGCAGAGGTGAGGTCAACTATAACACACGTATCACTAAGATCCCAAAGATTTAATTTAATTTGAATGAAAATAAAAGGCTGTTTTATCCTTCCGTTGAGTAATCCAGTGTTCTGACTATCCTCTGCTTTGCTCTGCCCTCGCTACCCAATCTACAGCATCACAGACACACACACACAATGACCTCAGACGAGATGAAGCAAGTTGTAAACATGAGTGATGGGTGCCTTCACCAGTGGATATTGCCCGAGCTAATGTCGCTCAGGATAGCATGTATTGTTTGGTTTTCATGCCGTCCTATTATCATGCGATATGAAGTTCTCTGACCTTTGCATTTTTCATCTCCAACTAAAACAGTCAGCCGTCCTCTCGCTGTCTCTGGCCTCTTGCCGCCCACCGCCCGCCTTTAATTTATTAGATGCCATCGCTGACCTCGGCGATGACCCCAACCTTAAATACATTTCAATGAAGCCAACAAATTGATTTGGCAGATAAATCACAGCTTACCGAATGCTGGCGGCGAAAAGAAGGTCAAAGCCATGTAAGGGATAAAAATAAAATTACAGAGGTAGTGAGCTCCGGTGAGAGATGCCAACATCAATGTAGCATGTAATGTCCAGACCTCTCCTGCTCCAGGCCTTCTCACGCTTACAGCTCTGATGGTGCACAACAATAAGGTATGTGTTACTTCAGAATGATGGAGACAAATGTCATTACGTGCAAATGGCAAGCAGATGAATCTCAGAAACATGAAGTAGTTCATATTTGCACCCAAACATAATGTTCAGATTATACACACTGTTTAAAAATGAGACATGTTTTGCTTGATATTTTTGAAGCTACTTAAAAGGTGAGCATGGATTAGTGAATGACCCTTCTCTGCTTTTTTGTTTTTTTGCTGAAGCAGGGGGCAGGGGACATCTAGTAGTTAATTTGATTTGTCTAACCAATCAAGCAATAGAGCGGCTTTTCCGTGACCTGTGCACTCCGGGCTTTCCAGACGACTGGTCGGGGTTGCCACCTTCACTTGACCCCTCGCCCCGTATGCTAATTCACCCCCCCCCCCCACCCCCCGTCATGTGAGGGGCGTGGGGGGCCACACAGTGAGTTCTCAAGGCCCATGTCTGCCGCTCCACACTGCTTACCATTTCTCCTGGCTATCAGGACGTCTGACCATCCGTTCACCCCTGTCCACTCCAGACAGTCGTCCCGATATCTCTTTGTATCAATTATCTGATTGCCTTATGGGAGAGGCGGGGGGGAGGTTATCTCCGAGAAGCTGCGTCAGCTGTGGTCAGACTTTTAATCACTGATGTTCCCAGGTCCACAATTCATGTGGGTTACCTGATGAAGGAAATGCACATCTGGGCTCCTCCAAACAATCTCGTCCCCTCTTTTTCATTTTCATAACAGCCAAGTCAAATGTGTGGCCGTGCAACCAGGGCAAGGGTGTGCGTGCGCGTTCGCCTTGCTCTGATGAAAGTCGGGGACCTGTGCGGTCAGCTACCGTTTGTGGTGGGATTGGTGCAGACTCACAGGCTGGGGGTAGTGAGGCGGAGGCGGGGGGAAATCCCTATCAAGTCACAGCTGGGGGGATTACTGCAACTTCCTGTCCTGTGCCTGACCTCCAAAGCCAGCCCAGATGCCCCTCCACCCCCCCAGCAGCACAAAGAACTCAGGTGACACTTCTTATCTTGAGGAGCTAACTCTCTCTGCCTAGCATCTGACGGTGGCAGCTCTATCTCTGATATACATTCCTCATCTCTCATCTCCCCTCCTCGTGGTGCTGAGAGGAGCTCTTGAAAGTGGCGTGATGCAGTTAATGACAAGGATCTGCTGTTGACCTTATGCATGCTAAAAATGCGATTCTGTTGCTGCTGGTGCTGGCCGCCGGTCTTCGGTGGAAACGGTTTTCAGGGTCCTCACAGGGAAGCTCTGCTGCCATCCCACACAGGGAGCGCTTGGCTGGGTCATGATGACCACCCAAATGGAACCCCATTGATCGGGGTTGGGGCCGTCCAAGAAATGGGGAGGATTATGTGCCATTCAGGCTCAGATTTGGTGCTTAACTTTTTTTTCTTCCAGGGCAGCTTTCACTTCTCAGGCACATCCAAGGTGGCCACAGAAAGCAGGAAGGCCACTCTCCATGTTCAACTTCTCATTGGTAGAGGTGTCCTTTTAACCAGGAATACTGACAAAGGGAATGCGGCTTTAGCTCAAACGTATTGATTTAAGTTATAACATCCTACTTTTCAGGAAAATTATATCATATAATCTTCTTATTTCGGAACCACTTTACGTGGACAGTCCACACAAAAAGAACGAACAGATCATGTGTTAAGATTCAAGTTCAGTACAAAATATGACCGCCGCTCAGTAAAATTGTTGAAAAAATACTTAACATCACCTTACCTAAATCCAACCCCTAACCTTAACCATAAACCGGAGTTAAGAGTGTCAACAGATAGTTAATTGATAATCTGAGCATCTGCAGATAGCGTGTGCTGATAATCTGAGCATCTGCAGATAATGTGTGGGCTGTGTGGGCCATGTTTTCTTACTTCATCTTTTTTTATTGTTTTGTTCATTCTGTTCATTTTGGTTTTGAAACAGCACCCTTGAAAATTCAGTTTGTTCCTCTCAATCTGCTATATTTTCCACCCTCTATAACTGATCTTATGCCATCTTTCTATCTGCTGATTCTTCAGCGCCTCTCTATTTCTCTCTCTTTCCCCCTTTCTCTCTCTCTACAAGGCTGTCAGAGTTTTTTTGGTGGCCAGTGAACTGTGAAATCGCACAAATTGCTGTTGCTTTACGTCTGGCCCAGTGACAGAAGGAGAGAACGAGAAAGGGAGTGAGAGAAAGAGGAGAGAAAGAGAGAGAGAGAGAGCAAGAGGGGGGAGATTTTCTGCTCCAACACTTCTGAACCTTTGCTGCCCACCCCCCCTTAATCAGACACATAGACACACAAGCACACGCACAGCTGCAATAATGCACCCTCCCTCCCAGCCCCCTCCCTCACCCTCTCTCCTACCACCACCACTCTCTAAGACACCTCCATCACTTTGCTTTAGGATCCGGGTCACTTCACCGAACAACTTGGCAAAGCAGCCTCAAGAGTGATAAAAACCTGCCGACCTGTGAGAGAGCTGATAAAACACACACACACACACACTGTTGCTGCCACCACCACCCACACACACACACTCTCACACACACACACTCACAATCACATGGACTGCAAACATGTCACAGAACAGCATTGGGAAAAGTGGAGTCACACAAACAACCACTGGAAACATGTCATGGAACAGCCCTGTGAAAAGTGAAAATGCTGCTGTGCCAGTTCCTTGCGTGACTTTCTGCCTCAGCCACAACGATGTAGACATTTTTACTCTCAACTGGCTACACATCTCAGAAGAGTTTCATAACAGCATTTTGAGTGAGGTGAGGTGACTCACTAAATATAGCCCAATAGCCATATCAATCAATACCTAGCTAATCATAGCAATGTTGACAAGCTGCATTAAGACTGAAATCACTCTAAGCCTTTATAGTGAGCCTTATTGATTTACATGTCCTCAGAGAGGCTGCTGACAGTTTAAATGGGTAACTGTCTGTTCCAACGAAGGTTCAGATAGTAAATGTCTGTCACCCTCTTGTGGTATATTGCTGATATTACAAGATAAAGTGTTGCAAGCAGTTAAAATATCACTTCGTAGCCTACTTCTGCAAATTTAACTTCAAATGGAAATACAGGATGAAGGCATGGTTTTGAATATTTTACAAAACACACAGAGAGACATGTATCTATGACTCTGCCACTTGTAAAAGGTAAATGTAACTCTGTGATACATTATTTGTCCTTGGGCATCATCTATTGGGAGAATGTGCAACTTCTAGGAAGTAATATTTCAGTGCAATGGTTCTGTATTTAATTGCAGCGGGACCTTCAAGAGATTTTATCACCCTGCGGACTGTTTAAGCTATTGCTCGTTTTGTCCTGTATCATTTCAGAGCCTTTTCATACGCATAGGTTCATCCATTTCCCATACAACCCACCTCATTCATGTACTAGAAGTATATTTTACTCACCAGCTCATACAGGAACACCTGTACGGTTTATCAGGTACCATGCCCATACACAGTTAATGAAACAGCATGACAAATAATGGAGGGAGCAAACATTATCAGCAATCTGTGTGAGTTAAACTGTGTATTTGTTTCGGCCAATTAGTGGCCACAAGCCTTGCTGACCTGGCTCGGTCGCCCGGGTGAAGGCCGTAAAATCTGGGGAAACAACAGGGCGGTGACCCATGCCTTAGGAAGAGGAACAGTCACCACACTGACCTTGTCTGCGTCCATCATGGTTGACAGGGAACAGCCACCACCATCCAGCGAGGCATGTCACAGCAAAGGCCTGAGCTAACATGTCCCTAAACTTCAAAGTTTGAGGATGTTGCCAAGGCCCTGGCCAGTTGATTGCGTAATCAATGTAGTTTGTGGGGGACACAGGCTCAGTTTAGTCCCTCACTCCCTCTATTGTGAATGAGTCATCATAAAACACAGAGTCAGATGTCATACATCCAGGTAGAACCTCTAGGTACCACAAGAGAACAGGTCGGCTTGGCTTGAGCAGACTGTGACCAACACTAGGCTACTAAGAAGGTCATTTTATGATCAGGCTGTGATAGGGTAAGAGCAGTAGGCTACCTCCTCAATTTTAGACATTCCAGACATGTCCTGTTCATGTTCAAATATTTAAGATTGTGTGAGTGTCTCCCCTATAAGTCATTACTCTCTTTACTTTCATAGAGCTTTAGGGTATAGGAGTCATCAGTGCACCATTTGGAATGAGTGGGTTAATTATTCCTCTACTGGACGGTTAATTGTTTACCAGAAATAGCAAATGCAGTCCAGATAACTCCAGATAACTTTAGGCCAAAATCGGTGGCAGTCAGAGTAGCACACTAGGCCTATCACTTTTTCGTTAATGCATAGCGAGATTAAATGCAACTGAATCTCTACTTCAAAGTCACTACGTCAGATATCTCAACCACAATGACATCAATAGATGGTAAGGTGTTGAGTGTACCCAGATAGGTCAGTCACTTAGGCCTACCATATATCGTCACAGGTGACAAGCTAATCATCGCAAAGTGTTGTGCTAATGCTGGGAACAGGCAGGGATGGGCAAAAATACATCAGAATGTATTTCTAAATAAAATACCTAAACCCTCATTTTTAATGTATCAAAATAAACTACAAAAAATACAGTAGGCCTAACCATATTACGTATGTATCAAAATAAAATACTGTATTTTGTATTTAGAAAATACTCAAAATACTTTTTTCAAGGAAGTATGGAAGCACTACAAAAAAAAACTTTTTTTTATCCCAAACATTTAGCCTATTAAAACTATATAGTAAAAAAACAATACAATTTGGCCCCTGTCGTATACCATATTTCATGCAAGTTCATGTAGTGTTATCAAAATTAAGAATAATTCAAGAATTTACATTTACATTTAGTCATCTAGCTGATGCTTATCCAAATGACTGACAGAGCTTTCAATTAACCACATTATAATCAATAGGCCAAAATCATAATTGTGTATCTGTGCCAAAATTCGTAATTCAAGTCCAGTGCAGAACTGAATAAGAAAATCATACGGCTATGTATCTTCAAGTTCCAGTATGTGAGAGACTTGACGTGCCTTAATATCTCCAACCTCAAGTATGCAGCTAATAAGGAAATAGAATTGTTATTTAATTAAATAAGGTGAACTTCTCTCCACTGTGGAATGCAGAAAAGGATGCTACAAGGAAGAGAATTCAAACACACTCAACACCTTACCATCTATTGATGTCATTGTGGTTGAGATATCTGACATTTTTCTGTTAAAGATTGGCATGGAGACAATGGGACATGGTTGCCTTTGTCAGTGTCCTTATGTGAACTTGCACAGGTCAACTTGCTCATCTTTACTTATGCACCACTTCACACCAGTGCTTCAGACCAGGGCTGATGCTTCAGCAATAGCCGTCACTGAAAAGCTGTAAGTGTTGTTGAACACAGCTGTTCTCACATTAGCTGATTGCGATAAAAATAAACCATTGTTGCCTAATTACCAATTATTCATTACACCTGTGTGTAGTATCTACTTTTTTGTGTGTTTTTCACATTTAGTATTTTGCAGTATTTTTAAAATACAAAAATTTTTTAAAGTATTTTGATACAAAATACAGAGCCATTTCCTTCAACCCAATAAAATACAAATGACAAAATACTATTTTGCATTTGAAACACATATTTCATGTTTCAGAAATACTACCCATCCCTGGGAACAGGCAGATTACATCTTTATAGTTGGTCATATGATGACATACTTAGGTTAATACTGTATTTCACCAGTTAGGGCACCAAAATGGCCAGTAGCTGCACTGTGTAGCCTATCTTGACATGTCTTTAAGTTTTGGGGTTACAATATACAGGTAGTGGGCTCTCTGTTGATTTTAATGAGTAGGACTAAGCCTAAAGTTACAGCATTTTATCACAATTGACCAGACTTTGACCTTTTGTCTTCTTTAATTCTGGCTATGATTGTTCCTTGTATTGCATCATGAGCCATCACTGCACCTATTGCATTCTACTGTAGCCTTAAGCCTAGCTCAGTCATTATGTTGTACCACATCACCCTCCATTAGAAGTGCAATGAGCTGCATTGAGCATAATAAACTGCATTTAGAATTCCAAATCCATATTTCTAGATATTTTGGTAAAAGTAACTTAAAAGTAATACAATAGTAGTGTAATGCCTTACAATTCAGAGACAGTAATATTATAATGTAATGAATTACAGTACTTTGAAATGACAGTAATAAGTAATACATAATATATTACGATTTTGAAGTAACTTGCCCAACACTGATTAAACCACATGTTACTGCTTGACTAAATGAAAAATATAGGCTACTGAACATGCATGGAGATCGTCATAGTTGACAGAAATTACGATTTGTGCCAACATGTTGTAGAAACACAACCACAGCCTTTAGGCCTATTTGGTGCACATCTTCAACATTGGTTATAGTCAGCGATTCACATTAACTGTAGGCTATCACCACAAGTGTATACGTTTTTTGCCCAAGTTTGTGTGCCGTCATCACATTTTGCAAAATTAGGCTACCTTCGTTACTAACCTACCAGTTGATCCTTTTTTACGTTGCATCGACTCGCGATTGATTATTGCATCTAATGTAACACTTTCGGTGGGAGAGACTTCCACTTTCAAGTTCCACTTTCACTGTGGTTGTGAGCTAAAGGCTACTATATGGAAAATACTTTGAAGTTCCTTTTGAGTCCAAACATGAATAGGTTTTCTTTAACCTGTGCTACACTTTTTCCACCAAGTTGTGCGAAAATTGTAGGTACCGGAGTTTTATGTTGACAGACAAACTGCACTACAGTAGCCTACATGGTGCAGTAAATGGGAAACTCTTAAGTAGCGCGCGATGCAACTTACGTCTATAAAACAATATATTTATGGAATAAAATTAGACACCTCTGATTGCTTTTTTACGGTTAAACTGCGATGATGTGAACACCAGCCAGCGGAGGGCACTTATTTTTATTTTTATTTTTTTTACGGGAGCAGTCTACGGGAGGAGATGTAACCTTTTTTTTTTTTTTATTACACAAAGAAGACATAATATCAGAGCATATACATATAGTTCTGTCAGCTTTTCGGCTGTTGAGTCCAACAATAGTGTCCATGTAGAATTTGACTTAATTTTTGAAGGCTGCAAAACAAGGTTTCCCTCCCCCCCATTTACGTTTATGAATATGAAATTTTCTCAATGGCAAGAGCAAATTTATCGTAAAGACAACATTTATATTAATGTCTGCATTTTCATAAAAAAAAATAACATTCTTTTTCTGAAGAGTAACATTGCACAACCACACACCACTACACATATTTTCTAATTCTATCCAAAAAAAACCTTGAGTAGATACATTCGTAAAATAAATGACAAACAGTTTCAAGCGCACAACCACAGAAAACACACATGTCAGATATATCATCTCTGTATCTTTTAAGCAAAAGTTGGTGGGATAAAATAAGTGGATTATTTTAAAATAAATTTCTTTGATTTTGTTGTTTAGAACATATTTATTGTAATAAGACCAAACCCTATCCCATTGAATATTGTCAAAGATGCCACCCCAATAACTTTTACAACGAGGTGTGACAGGGTGAAGTATTATCTGTCTTAACCATTTATTGTTACATTTTTCTATTTTTATGTTAATACCATTCAGTAAAATATCTGTCTGTAGAGTTGATTGCTCATGAGTTCTAGAACCCAGCAATCTCAAAAAAACATCAGGCAGTGCAGCAAAAGACTATACTGTATTCTCTGGGATGTATTGGGATAGCAAATTTGTTTAAAAATTCATTGTAAGTCAGATATTGGCCATTTACATTGATTAATTAAGAAATAAAAATAATGTTGTTGTTTACCCACTTTTTTTGCCTATGAAAATTGGACAGTTTAATAGGAAGTTTGTTAATATCAAAATTACACTGGAGCAAAAATTCTATTCCACCAACTTTCTGGAAAATAAGATTTGGAATTAAATACCACAACTTGTTTTTTTTTTAACAGTAATCCTTAATCAGCTCACTTTGAAAATGATATTTGAAGAGTGAAAGTCTAGAACATTTAGGCCTCCCTGATGATCATATGAGTTGCCCATGACCCGTTTATTTAGGTAGTGAGGTTTGTTCCTCCATATAAATTTTAATAAGGTAGAGTCTATCTCTTTAGACACAGAATAAGGTACATCCAACACTCTAGCGGGATAAACTAAGCGAGACAAGCCTAAATACATCATCTTTTAGAGGGAAAAGAGCACATTTCTTAAGATTTAGATGTAAGCCAGATATATTTGAAAACTCCTTAAGACACTCAATCACCTTCTTGACCTGCATTTCATCTTTGAGAAAGATAGCCGTGTCATCAGCTAGCTGACAACATTTTATTTCCCTTCCCAGTATGTTATTACCCTGGAGTCATTATATAAATGTAGAGTATAAATGTAGAGTCAATATTTGCATGACTAAGATAAACAAAAATAGAGCCGCAGGGTCTCCTGGCTTTATACCTCTAGATATGTTGAATCTATGAGTAGTGCCCCCTGGAACTTTCACTGAACTATTACAATCATTATATAAAGTTTTTGCGGAGGGCACTTATATAGCCTAGGCTACCACGCATGGACTCGTAGGCTATATTTCCCCACAAACCAAGCGGCTGCTTGGACAAATCCACTTGAGGGGTGGGACAGGGGGGCGCGATCCTAACACACACTGAACCTGTCATGAAGAGGCCAAAATGATTGACCTGTCACCCCCCAATCCAAATGGATGCAACTGCATTTATAGGCTAAGCCTAGGTCTACATGACGGGCCACAAATAGGCTAAATAACTTTAAAATAAAAAAAATCCCGGAGGTCACCGGCCCACATGTGGACCGGCCCACCGGGTAAAATTTGGCTTCGATCCGATACCAATTAAATATAGGGCCAGTATTGTCGATACCGATACCAATACTGATATTTGTAACTAAAAGCAGTTTATATACTTTTATGTAGGGGCCGAACAGTGTGTTATGATTTATGACATGAATAAAACATCAATATGCTGATGATTTTATGATTCCCGTTGTTAATAATTTACAAACATTTCAGCAACGAAACATTGCAAAGCGGGCATGCAAGATGTGAAATGGTTTGCTTGACTGTAGGCTAGCCCTTGGTGAAACAGGAACAATGCATTTTGAACAAATTGAGAGATATTGGAAGTGAACTGGAATTAAAGTATCGATCCCATCACACTGGTATCGATCCAATACCAATGTTGGTATCGATACTATCGATATTTGGATCGATATGCCCAACCCCTAATTACCAGTCCGAGCCTGGGCACTGGCATACATAAAACAGCATCTGCACAAGCAAAATAAAAAGAAGTAGTTGAATGGGCTATATTACATGCATCATTCCTATTCCATCACTGTCAGCCCTACTAGCAAGGGAGACATGCGACATGGAATGTTCAGGTGCACAGAACGACAGTTAATTAATATTCTGAGACTCTAAACATTCACAGACGTAGACCATTTTGCATTTTGAACAAATTGAGAGGTAATGCATAAACATAATGCTAAACTAAATGTACATTAATTTCCTGCTAGACTGAATTGCACTTTCCATGCACACTAAGCTAAACTAGCCTATACTAAATGCATGGAAAGTTACTAGCGGAGTTTACAGCTAGTCACGTAAGACTCAGTGTGTATGATCATTGTGGTCATAATGAAAACATTAATGAACGTTCTCTAAATTGCTAGAATTGCACCCAAATCCTAATAATACATTTAAAGTAATATAATACAGATGATATATCGAAGTTTTCAACTTAAACAACATTTTACAGTTACAAAATTAAAACAAAGTGGGGAGTGCTTTATACAGTCAACCTACCCAATGCAAAGCATACCGCTTCTGATCCGCTATGGCAACAATACAAGGACAAAACGCAGCAGAGCAGCAGTATACCGTTTTTCCAAAAGGGGCTCCAAAACACCAATCTCAATAAAGCTGCTTAATTACGGCGAAAATCACATACAAACACTAAACTACATTTCTAACTCTGTTACACCCACCTTCCCTGAATTTCACCAAATTCGAGCAGCAACCAAATAGTAGCCTACTTCCAAAGGCAAAGAGTACACTACTTTCAAACACTAGACCAATTACAGGACAGCCAACCACAAAGGTATCCAATAAGGATGAAGTGGAAGAAGTGCACAAACTCTCACACAACCAACCACTGACAGTAGGGTGCCCTATACACCCCACAAGACCATAAAGCCATAAACCATAAATTCCATAAATTCTCCACAAAGCTAATCAGAAAAGCTTGATAAATAATAATATGTCATTAACTTTTATATTAGCATATAGTTTGTAAATAAACATTTAACATTTAAATGATGTAAAAAATAACTGTTAATTAGTGCCAAAAAGACATTTAGTTAACTATTAACAAATACAATATTAGTCAATAGATTTGTTAAGACATGCAGATTTTGTGCAAACAACTAATATTTAATTAATGATGAAAAAACTATTAACTTGTGCCAAATAGATATTTTAGTAACAATTAACAAATATTAACAAAGGGTTAGGTAATTAATAGTTTGTTATTTATTATGGCACCTTATTATGGAGTGTTACCCATTATTGTTTATTATTGTTATTAATGTAGTCTTACCGACTTTTTAAAACTGTTCACTGTTAATTAAGTATTATCGTAGGCCTGTTATTAAAAGCGTCTTCCAGATCCCATATTACCATAACCTTAAGTGCTCCAGACCAACTCCTCTAGCTAACTAGCTTATCTTGTGTTGCTTGTATAGAGATGCTTTGGTGAGAAGTGTGAAATTTAGCATTGCTGAAAACATGCAGCGACTATGGTGGACGAGGGGCTACAGTGTTGTGTGGCGAGGGGCAAGTAAATAGTCTTGGATAGGGTTTAACAGATCGTAGAGGATGATTATAAACAAAATTAGGATATCTACCTTATACGTTCTGTATGATACACCATCGCTTCGTGATAGCCTACACCAAAATCATGAAGATGCTTTCTCGGGAGCAGCATGCAATGGTAAGTTTAAGCGTGTTCGTGTAGATTTATGACAAGCCAATATAACTATTTACATTTTGTTTAGCTGCATGATGTGCTATCACGTTTGTGTTAGACTGATTTAGGTACCTACATGATTCAAAAGAGTATCAAAAGAGTACACCATTTGATGGCTAGCGTTTTAGTTAGCTTGAAAAACAGCCTATAGATTACATTTTGTACTTGAAGTAACATTGTATCAACACAAACAGTAGCCTACCGTTATTTATACCGTTTTTTTAGGAATCTTAAAATTAATAAGGCGTGTGTGTCTGTTAGATGTAGGCTATTTGATTTGACAGTTATGCTTTCGTGGTTCTGCAAATTTGTATGCATTGTATTCTTAATCCAACACAAGCTTATGAGGGACAAAGATGGCATGTATTTTCTTAATTGCAAGTTGATTGTCAGAAAAAAGGTCTATGTTGCAATTTGTGAGTAGTAGTCTATTCAGTGATTGCAGCAGGCAACTTGATAATTGTCATGATGTGAGTTGATTTTGACACGACCGAGGGAAAGTAGGCAGACTGGAGGTTCTGATACAATTTTAATTATGTGTGTGCTTGTGTGTGAAAGAGGTAGAGAAACAAGCAGTAGAAATACTAAATATATATTCGACAGTTATCTTTCAATCATTGAGTAGGCTAGTATTAGCTGCGTGGCTCTGTGGCAGAAGTGTGGTGGTATGATCTGACTTGACATGACTGTAGTGACCTGATCAGAGATGACAGGGGCCTCGAGTAAATCAGGCTTCAGGCTCAGAAACTGGGGCAGATGAACCCAAAATGGTGTTGTCATGGAATAGCCTACATGTTTTTGTGTTGGGTATTGCGATAATGTATGGCTGTTCCTTTATTTGTGCAAAAGAATGGTGACATCTCTCTTACAGTGGCATCTAGTTTGCTATCTTGAATATTGTTGCATTGTTTTGCGTAATATGTAAACCTAGGAGAAACAAGCCATTTCCAAATGTGTGTCATTTTCATTATAGCCATTGAGCCAGAGGGGTTGGTCGGTACCATCAACTGTATGATGATATTCAGAATACTGCATGGAAAACTTAACTTAAACTGAATTTTTGCTTGTCTTTTTTAATTCTTAAGGAAATTCCTGGTTTTACTCAAACAGTTATCTAGCCATATTTGTGGAATGCCCTCCAACTTTATTTTCATTTAGTGGGAGGACAAAATCTATTTTCTATTTTCAAATTTATACAACCAAATTGACAGTGACGTTATAATCCAGTTTACACATTCTTCCCTTTTTATAGCTTTAGCACAGTGGGAATTCTTGACTTGTCTTCATAAATCTGATTTAAGTCAGCTTGGTCTGTGTCATATACTGTAGATGCTGTTTTATCCACAGTCTCCCAAGTCTGACTTCCAGACAGAACACATTGAGGTAGCATCAGGCAGACCCAGCCCCTGATGACTGTTGGCATCAAACCAACCTGGACTGCTAGGCCTTTTCACAGTAACCTCTGTCATGGACACTGGCATCAGGGCTCATATGGACCTCCCAGTGGTGAAGACGGAGACTCACAACAGCAACCCACCACATAACAAACACCATAGCGATTCTCTGTGGAATGTTCCGGAAGAAGGGTCTCGTGAGCATCAGTGCCCCACCCAACATGGAGATGGCATCTCCGGGACAGAGGATGCCAAGAACCACTTCATCCAGCAAGATGGGAGACTATGCTCACTGTCCAGCCTTAAAAGCAAGTTTATGCCCACTTTTAATTATTGACCAACTAATGTGACTGTTGTTGGTCTTTGTCTGCTCATGTAGTTAGAGTAAAGTAAAGTTGTAGTATTTCATGGGTAGCTGTTTTGGTTCCAGAAAGGCTGATGGACAGAGAGAGGCAGCGGCGTCACAGAGAGAGGGTCCGTGCTGACCCTGAGAAACAGCAGGCCTACCGGGAGAGGGAAAGACAAAGGTACAACACAGGGTAACTCTGTCTGCCGGTGACAGCAGTCTATATGTACATTAATTAATACATACTGTATCTCTATGCGATATTCAGAGCAATTATTAGACAACAGGTTAGGAGTGTCACATAATTCCACACACTTTGTCATTGATCGTGCATGTTTGTGTAATATGTCCTTTCAGGTACCAACGTAGGAAGAATATGGTCATTGCTCTTCCAGAGCAAATGACAGCAGAATCCCAGAGCCATGGCTTGAGTGACACAGAATATCAAACTGGGCCAACCGTTAAGGATCACTCTCATCCAAATAACTACGCCTTCCAAGACATGTCACAGAATTCAGACACGGAAACAGGCAACATGGCACAAACGGATAACATGGTGACGAAAAGGCCAACTCCTGAGGCTGATATTGTTGACACCAGACAGCAGATAAAAGAGATGAATCCAGTCAGCCGTCTGTTGCGTGTTACAGAAAAAGAGACTCAGGAACACATATTCTCCACCCAACACAGAGCTGGTGTGTTTGGGTCACAGGATGTCAACTATTATTTTGTACAACAAAATGGGGACCTGTGCTCACTTTCAAGGTTTAAAAGTATGTCCTTGTACTGTTTGTATAATTTTACAATATCATTATTTAAATGATCATCACATATTGTGTCATTGAGAAAAAATAATATGTTTGTTGGTATTTATTTTGTACTATTTTATTATTATTTAATTTATGTAATTATATCTTCGATGTATGTTTCAGAGAGATTGATGGACCGAGAGAGACAGCAGCTACAGAGAACGGATCCGCTCCAACCCTGTGAAGCAGTCTGATGATGAAAAGGAAAGACGAAGGTAGAAAGGAGTAGGACAGACTGCAGTAGAACATCACAAGTAACCCCTAAATAAAGTTAAAGTTGATTGATATTTAGTAGATACTTCTATCCAAAGTGACACAATCTCACAACGGTGGGTTCGGGAATCGAACCTGTGCTGGCGTTACTGCTACTTCACCACGCCCCAATATGATGAGTGTGCACACATCAGAATGAACTAACAGACAAACACATACTCATGCACACATATTTAGATACACATACATTATTAGTCATGTTTCAAAGCTTAGCCATTTCTACTGTGCATTCAGGGGCATGTAATAAATAAACCCATAAAAAACCTTGGTAACACTTTACTTGATGGGTGAGTTCATAACACATTCATAGCAGATGTCATAAACTGCATATAAAGCATTCATGACTGTTTCATGAGACATAACTCAACATTCGTACCAATCCTATTATGAATGTGGAAGACAGAACGACAACAACTTATCAAAATAAAAGTCCAACAATCGCAAAGACAGCATTGCCGTTTTCAAGACAGCATTGCCGTTTTTCTCTCCAGCCTTTGTAAATATTTCATGAATATCTTATGAAGTCTACATAGAATGTCACTTTACTATACAAGTTGTGAACTATTTGTAATCACTGGGAGGTAAACTAGCCTACATTCAGCTGATCTGTATTTGTGTAACCTGGAACGGTTGGACATTCCCAGTAGCAAAAGATGAGAAATCATCCGCAAAGGTTACATCATAAAACAAATACATTTTTATGAAACAAAAATTATTTGCTTGACCATGTTCTGTCATTTTGGCACTGGAGTAGCCCATTGACTCAGATGTGACGTGATCAGGTAAGAGGTTTGGAACAAAAACGGCAATGCTGCTGTGCGATTGTTGGACTTTTATTTTGACAAGTTGTCATCGTTCTGTCTTTCACATTCATGAAAGGTTTGGTATGAATGTTGAGTCATGTCTCATGAAACAGTCATGAATGCTTTATGTGTAGTTTATGACAGCTGCTATGAATGTGTCATGAACTCACCCATTAACTAAAGTGTTACCAAAACCTTAAACCCATTCCCTAACAACCATGTCCAGGTTCATGGACAGAGAGAGGCAGCGACGACGGAGGGAGAGGATGCGTGCTGAGCCTGACCAGCAGCAGTCCTGCGCAGAGAGGGACAGACAAAGGTACAGTGTCATGGAGGGAATGCATTGTGATAGCATGACGCAGCAATGGAACATCAAGTGTTAGCATGACACAGCAATGGAACATCAAGTGCATCTAGTGGCATCCTCATACTGAGATGGTTTCTGTGGTGCCAAAGTGTGCTGGACATTTGTATTTATTTGAAATGCTTAATGAGGAACAATCATTTCTGGTGAACAAGGCAATCATCTTGGAATCCTACTGGTTTCCCCATACCTGTATTTACAGAACAAAGTGCTTTGCTTGTGTTTTCACTCAGTTGAATAGACAAAGTGCATTGTCGGCCTTGTACAGGTTGTTGGATAGAGAAAGGCAACGACGCTGCAGACAGAGGCTTCAAGCGGACCCTGTGAGGTGGCAAGCTTACCTGGAGAAGGAGCGGTGCAGGTACACCCTACCAGCGTACAACATCAACAAAACATAGTGATGCGCTGACATAAAGTGCACACAACATCAACACGGCCATATTGTTTCTGTCATTTACATAAACAGCAGCTCTTAATGTTTTAGTGTGTTCAGCACCTGGAAAATACCATCAACTTTAAAATGGTCGAACTTCAAAATTGTATGATTATTATTTTGTCATTAGGTTGAGGCTGATTTCAGTATTTGTCTTTACAGGTCCAGGGAGGCAGCCAGGAGAAGCCGGGCTAAGAAGTCTCTGGCCAAGGCCCTGACAGGCTGGATATCAGATTGGGGGCAAGGAAGGCAGTAAGGACACCTAGTAGTAGACGTTCCCTTCAAAATGGTCACTCATGGTAGGGGGTTTGTGGTGAAGGGAGAAAGGAGACACCTCACCAGGCGGGGCAGGTCAACTGGCCCCTGACACCAGAGCAGAACTTCTTGGTGGGACAGTCATAGCACATAAGGACTTCATCACAGAGTTTCTTAGCAGTACCATGACGTAAAAAGCCCTGCCCTACTCAGGAGTTTATGCCTTTTTCATCTTTTTTATTCAGATTTCTTGTCATTGCTTTGGTATGGGCTGTAGTTTAGAAACATTCTTCAGAAGTGCTGAAGTATTATTTATTGCATAATTAGTTTTGTTATATATTAGGTGTCAATGGAATTTGACTGTGATGTGCTCATGTTGAATTTGGTCTTTAAATGTTTAACTTTCGAAAAAGAGTTTTTAGCATGAAGGTGATAACTGAAAGGTGATAACTAATATTACAAATAAATGTATCATTTGATGAGAAAGTTGTTTTTATGGATTTGCCTTTACAGTATAAGAAATGAAAAAAATCCAATAGGAAGACCCAATTGAAATGAAATCTCAGAATAAGGTTCCCTTAGAAGAAATAAACCAAGATAGATTGAGAAAAAAATAGATTGAGATTGAGAGATCTCATCTTATTCTGAGATCTTAAGTTGAAGTTGAATTGGATTTGAGCTGAGAAAAGAAGAGGACTATTCCATAGCTGAGAAATAGCCCTCCTTGTCTCAGCCCAAGTTTTAACATTTAAGTTTATAATGGATATCAGGCTTCAACAACCAAATTCATCATACAGAGGATCCCAAACTGTGGCCTACGCCAAAACATGTGAACACATTGCTGGTAACTTTCTTGGGGTCTGAAAATATAAAGACAGTAACAGATCTTAAGTCATTACTGCTTTCCACCACAGCCAGTGTGTGCCAATAGGTGGCGATAGCGTGTCATATGGCGTTAAAATCTCACATCGAAGAAGAATAAACGTTTTCATGGCGGAACCGAACACGACGGCTGACTGTCATAATAATCAGCATGAATTCAGTGATTTAATGACTATGTAATAACCATAAGGTGCTATTTGGACGAAAAAGAAAATAGAAGTGTTATAAGTAAGATATCAAAATGAATTCAGATCACCAAATTTGTCTAATACGAAGTGAAGAGGAAGCCCATATTATTGAGATTGCGCTAAGAACAGCTGTTCTTAGCGTAGTAGAAGTGATAAATGACATAAACAGAAGCCGATTTCAGGACTATCAAAGGAAAGTTACAGAAAAGGAAAAAGAGAACGCACAACTCAAAGCGGAGGTCGATAAAGCAGAGAAAGAACTCGCGTTTCTACGCCAGCTTGTGGGGTTTCAGCAACAACAAAGTGGTGAAGGAAGTGTGAGGTGCAATTCAAGCACTGACACACATGTGCCAGACAGTAGATGGAGCGTGGAGATTGAAGATGGAACTGTGAATGAAGCCTTGTCAACACCCCAAAGCTGTGTAGAACAGTCCAAAAGTAAGTGTCCACCCAGATCCAGTATTCTTGCTATGCACCCATGCACTTTGCATTGCTTAGTCTCGCTTTTGAATTACAATACATTTCACTCTTTTATCTATTGATCTATCAACTTTACACTTGCAGATATAAGTAGAAAGCCATTAAGTGCAGCTGAAAAGCAAAGGCGCTACCGAGCCCGTCGAGATACAAATCCCGAGAGAAGGGCAAAATACCTAGAATACGAGAGGAGGAAATGGAAAAGAGACAGGGAGCTGGGGAAGAAGAAACTCGTGCATGAGTGCAACGTGAGCGAGCAGATGGCAATAAGAAGTAGATGGAAATTAGCCAAAGCAAAGAGCAGGGCAGCAAAAGATGCGACTGCCATCCTCTCACCACCGCCAGTGAGCCCAGAATATCAACAGCTACATCAACACGAAGCAGGTCCATCCTCTTTCTTAATTATGTCTGTTACAAATTCACAGCTTGAGATGGCTCAGCATATATAACAGCTACACAAAAATGTTTTCTTACTGCCCAGTTATTAGTTTATATGTGTTGTATTTATTTGCTTTCCTCAGACTAATCTCTTCCTGAATTGTCTCTGTTCTCTTACCTCTGTTATAGATCATAGTATTGACAACCAGTTTGAATGTCTGAGTGAGGAGACATCTGCAGTACTGCAAGACTCTGCTACAGGTTCTTCTGGACATCATGGACCTGTGTTCACGCTATCAGGGTTCTCAGAAAACCACACAGACATGATGAATTGCCCTGTGGTAAAAGAGGAGCCTCCTAATACAGACACGGTTTACATCAAGTTTGAGGTGAAGGAGGAGAACATGTGCACGGACCAAGAGGGCAGTTGTCCTTCGGAGTGCTAGTGGCATCCTCCTACTGAGATGGTTTCTGTGGTGCCAAAGTATGCTGGCCATTTGTATTTATTTGAAATGCTTACTGAGGAACAATCATTTCTGCTGAACAAGGTAATCATCTTGGAATCCTACTGGTTTGCCCATACCTGTAGTTACAGAACAAAGTTCTTTGCTTGTGTTTTCACTCAGTTGAATACACAAAGTGAATTGTCGGCCTTGTACAGATTGTTGGATAGAGAAAGGCAACGACGCTGCAGACAGAGGCTTCAAGCGGACCCTGTGAGGTGGCAAGCTTACCCGGAGAAGGAGCGGTGCAGGTACACCCTACAAGCGAACAACATCAACAAAACATAGTGATGCGTTGACATAAAGTGCACACAACATCAACGCGGCCATATTGTTTCTGTCATTTACATAAACAGCAGTTCTTAATGTTTTAGTGTGTTCAGCACCTGGAAAATACCATCAACTTTAAAATGGTCGAACTTCAAAATGGTATGATTATTATTTTGTCATTAGGTTAAGCCTGATTTCAGAATTTGTCTTTACAGGTCCAGGGAGGCAGCCAGGAGAAGCCGGGCTAAGAAGTCTCTGGCCAAGGCCCTGACAGGCTGGATATCAGATTGGGGGCAAGGAAGGCAGTGAGGACACCTAGTAGTAGACGTTCCCTTCAAAATGGTCACTCATGGTGGGGGTTTGTGATGAAGGGAGAAAGGAGACACCTCACCAGGCGGGGCAGGTCAACTGGCCCCTGACACCAGAGCAGAACTTCTTGGTGGGACAGTCATAGCACATAAGGACTTCACCACAGAGTTTCTTAGCAGTACCAAGACGAAAAAAGCCCTGCCCTACTCAGGAGTTTATGTCTTTTTTCATCTTTTTTATTCAGATTTCTTGTCATTGCTTTGGAATGGGCTGTAGTTTAGAAACATTTTTCAGAAGTGCTGAAGTATTATTTATTGCATAATTAGTATTGTTATATATGTAGGTGTCAATGGAATTGACTGTAATGTGCTCATGTTGAATTTACTCTTTAAATGTTTAACTGCCGAAGAAGAGTTTTTATCACGAAAAAGGTGATAACTAATATTGCAAATAAATGTATCATTTGATGAAAGTTGGTTTTATGGTTTTGCCTTTACAGTATAAGAAATTAAAAAATCCAATAGGAAGACTCAATTGAAATTAAATCTCAGAATAAGGTTCGCTTAGAAGAAATAAGCAGAGGTAAAAAAAAAAAAAAAGATTGAGAAGAAAAACAGAGATTTCATCTTATGTTGAGATCTTAAGTTGAAGTTGAATTGGACTTTAGCTGAGACAAGAAGAGGACTATTCCATAGCTGAGAAATCAGCCCTCCTTGTCTCAGCCCAAGTTTTAAGATTTAAGTTTATAATGGATATCAGGCTTCAACAACCAAATTAATCATACAGAGTATCCCAAACTTTAGCCTATGCCAAAACATGTGAACACATTGCTGGTAACTTTATTGGGGTCTGAAAATATAGACAGTAACACTGCTTTCCACCACAGTCAGTGTGTGCCAATAGGTGGCGATAACGTGCCGCATGGCGTTAAAATCTCTCACATCGAGGAAGAAGAAACGTTTTCATGGAGAAACGCGACGGCTGACTCATAATAATCAGCATGACTTTAGTGCTTTAATGACTATGTAATAACCCTAAGGTGCTATTTGGACGAAATAAAAAATAGAATTATTATAAGGAAGATATCAAAATGAATTCAGATCATCAAATTTGTCTAATACGAAGTGAAGAGGAAGCCCGTGTTATTGAGATTGCGCTAAGAACAGCTGTTCTTAGCGTAGTAGAAGTGATAAATGACATAAACAGAAGCCGATTTCAGTACTATCAAAGGAAAGTTACAGAAAAGGAAAAAGAGAATGCACAACTCAAAGCGGAGGTCGATAAAGCAGAGAAAGAACTCGCGTTTCTACGCCAGCTTGTGGGGTTTCAGCAACAACAACAAAGTGATGAAGGAAATGTGAGGTGCAATTCAAGCACTGACACACATGTGCCAGAAAGTAGATGGAGCGTGGAGATTGAAAATGGAACCGTGAATGAAGCCTTGTCAACACCCCAAAGCTGTGTAGAACAGTCCAAAAGTAAGTGTCCACCCAGACCCAGTAATCTTTTCATGCACCTTGAATTGCCTAGTCTCGCTGTTGAGTTAGAATACATTTCACTCTTTTATCTATTTATCTATCAACTTTACACTTGCAGATATAAGTAGAAAGCCATTAAGTACAGCTGAAAAGCAAAGGTGCTATCGATCCTCTTGTCTTTGCAATTATGTCTGTTACAAATTCACAGCTTGAGATAGCACAGCATATAACAGCTACACAAAAATGTTTTCTCACTGCCCAGTTATTAGTTTATATGTTTTTTATTTATTTACTTTCCTCAGACTAATCTCTTCCTGAATTGTCTCTGTTCTCTTACCTCTGTTATAGATCATAGTATTGACAACCAGGTTGAATGTCTGAGTGAGGAGACATCTGCAGTACCGCAAGACTCTGCTACAGGTTCTTCTGGACATCATGGACCTGTGTTCACGCTATCAGGGTTCTCAGAAAACCACACAGACATGATGAATTGCCCTGTGGTAAAAGAGGAGCCTCCTAATACAGACACGGTTTACATCAAGTTTGAGGTGAAGGAGGAGAACGTGTGCACGGACCAAGAGGGCAGTTCTACCTCGTGTGTTCTGGAGAGAGAGCCCCAAGAAAAATCCCGCATCACCCACTTCAGAGACGGTGCGTTTGGAACCAGAAGTAGACTTACTTACCGCAATGCTCGACTGACAGAAGACAGAAGACTGCCCTCAGTCTCAAGGGTTAAAAGTATGTCTTTTTTTTAAACAGGTTCAAGGGGAGTGATTATATGTGGCATGTTTGACGTGTTTGTTTGTCGGCTTGTCTGTGTCCATAACTTAGAGAGGATTGATGACCGTGAGAGACAGCGGCGTTACAGGGAGAGGATTCGTTCTGACCCGGAGAAGCTCCAAGCCTACTTGGAGAAAGACAGACGCAGGTACAGAGCAGGCTGTTGTTGTGACTCTGAATCATGATTCTGTGCTAGTCTTAGTGTTGGGAACGTGGGAGAATAGAGGTAATACAAATGTTGCTTTTATGGTTTGTTTAAATATCAAAGTATTTTTAAAAGGGCTCCTGTCACCAATGCCTTACTGTGCTTTAGTCAACTTAACCAAGGCCTGAAAATGAAAAGCTGAATAGTTCAAACTTGGAAGTTGTTATCCACCATTGACTGCATAATTATGATGTATTCTTTTTTTATCTCCAGATACCAGAAGAAGAGGAAGCTGATCCGTGAGCTTCCCGAACAGATCCAGAAGCAGAAGAGAGCCATGTGGAGAGAGGCCGCCCGGAGATGCAGAGCCAGGAAAAAAAACACCCCCCATGTGCAGTGGACAGAGCCTCTCTGACCGGTGTGGACTCCGCAGTCAGACAGGGCGTGACACATGACAAAAAACAAAGACTCTCTTGATTATTAGGTGCATTGAGCCGTGACTACACGGCACACTCTACACAGTATTGAATACGCAGTAAAGAACATTTCCTCAATTGAAAGTCCCCAGATCTTGTTGATAACATGTTGATCACTTGATTGTGGTGCCACTTTTTTGGTTGTTCTGAAGAAAAAAGACAGTTTGTGCTACTCTGGGGCTAATTGTTTCAGTGAATTTTTGACAGGTCTCAAGCAGTTGTGTTTCCTAGGCACACAGTGAACTGTATGAATACTGCAGTCTACTCACTCATGAGTTTTGTGAAGGCAGGGTGCAGTCAAGAAATTTGTGACAGTTGAAAGCCCACTAATCTTGTTTGTTGTAAATATATGTTGGTACTGTAACATAAATCTGGTTACGTTTTTAATGGTTCTGATAATACATCTAGAGAATATAGGGCTGTCAGTAAGACAGTTTGTTTAAATGATTATGCACTGAACAGTTAAAGAGTTTTACCACTGTAGGGTGGGTGGATTCAAAGTGTCTATATAGCCATTTTCTTTCCTTTCATTATGCCATGTTGCATGGATGTAACACCTTTTTTTTAAGATGCCAAACAGTTGTTTCTGATGGATTAAGGTTGCCTTTTTAAATACAAATCCACACTATGTACATAATGGATGACCTGCCTAATTGACAAACTGAAAAGAAAACACATTCAATTGTATGCTCATTTGTTTTTTTATTGACATTTCATAATTTCATGAAAATTATTTCATTGCTAAAATGAGATAGCTGGTACAGTGGAGATGGAGGCAGGAAACAGCAGACTCAGATGAATGTCTTTCTGGAGCAGTCCTTGTTCAAAACAATAATTAACAATACATAACAGCATTTAATGCATTTCTTATCTCACGGCCTTAAATATTTTGCAAAGCTGTTCAGTTAATAACAGTAACTTCTTACTTTTTACTGAAATGAAAAGTGCTTCCCACAACAGGCCCAGTCCGTGGTACTTGTACACATACTGGCTGGGTGTGCAGCCAACAGCCAGCCAGGCTGGGAGAGTGACATTCAACCAGCCCGGCTGAACCTGGTCATCCATAGGGGGTGTTCTCCGGAGCAGGCCTTTGAGAAGAAGACGACTACAATTTGTAATTCTCATGTAAGCTCAATGTGCGTAGTATCATTGTTGTGTCTGAACTTTTTATGCCAATTTGTAAATACACTTAAACACAAGTGTTCTTTTGGAAAACCTAAATTGCCAACTGAACCCACCAGATATGGGATGGTAGATGCTGCCTGCTCCGTCTACAGGGGGACTTCTTCATGGTGGATTATAAACCCAGCAGGGTTAGGAGAGCTCAGTGAGACACCTCACAATCTCAATCAACCAACCCTTCTGAGACTAGATGCCCCTGTGCACTTGTGGACCTAATAGACCCCAATGTCAGTTCCTGATGTTTCCTGATGGAAAAGATATTAGATAACACATTCATATACACACAGCTGGTGAAAATAAAATAACAAAGCTTTTCATCTGTGATGTGTGTAACACTGATATTCACTGTCGATCAGTCTTACAGTTTCCTCCTCTCTCTCCTTGCTGTAACCTAACCCTACTCTGTGGAGAACCACTTGTGCTGGAGGATTTCCTCCAGGACTGGCCGTTTGGTTGGGTCTTTCCTCAAACACCAGTGAATGAGATTGCGGCATTCTGCACAGTTACAGGATTGGACAGGAGAGTAAAACAAAGTCTTGTTAACTCTGTGTGTCAGTACTATTCACCTGGACTTCTCTTTGCATCTCCTCTTTGGGGAAGGTTGTCTAAGGATAAAAAATAACCATAAACTCCAGACAGCTTAAAAGCTCTTGCATTGGCTCACCACAGGATAGTCCCCTGCTGAACTGCAGGTGTCCAGAGACAACCTCGCCCTCGCCCGCAAATGGCAGCTTGCCACAGAGGAGGTTATAGAGCAGCACACCCAGGGACCAAACGGTGGCAGGGCGGCCCTGGTAGCTTTTCTGTAACCACCACTCTGGTGGGATAAATGCATTTGTGCCTGCCATAGAAAATGATGAAGCCAGAGAGACAGCCTTAGAGACAAACATGTCGAAAAGTCAATCTGATAGGCACAAATTTTCCACTTTCACAAGTGAATGAAAGTAATGTTCACCATACCAGCAAATGTGTCATAGGGGCTCTCTTTCAAGAGGTCTCCACAGCCAAAGTCAATAAGTTTGATAGTCACATCGTCAGTGTTCACCAAGAGGTTCTCTGGCTTAATGTCACGATGTAGAACGCCACGGTCTCGGCAGTGTTTTGCAGCAAGGACCACCTGACGCATGATGTGCTTCGCTTGGTTCTCACTGAGGCGGCTTGGGAGTCTCCGGCAGTAGTTCAATAAATCCATGCAGGGCACGGGGCGCTCCAGGACAAAAATGAAGACGATGGGGCCCTCAAACCACTCCAGGAGCTTGGCGATGTTGGGACACTCGGGGGCTCGACACTATTCTCATGAGGGCCACCTCCAGAGGGAGGCTCACGCCGTCGGCGGGCTTAGAGGGAGGAGCCGAGGGAAACAAGAAGAATTACAACAAAACCACTAAGTTGGAACTGGAATTAGATTCACAGCTGTTGGGATGTGAATTCTGGATGTGACCTGAGATCACTGATGACATGCCTGAGGTATTTCATATGTTAGGAGTATACCATTTCAGATGCATATGGATGATGACAAGTTTAACTGAATGTAACTGTTTCCATTAAAGAAAGTACCTACCATGGTAATATATTTAAGTGCACGGGCCCTGGCGACCACCTTAATGGCAACCTGCATAAAGTAAGGTAAATATTTAATTGACTTTTGACTGAGAAAGGAAAACTGATATAAGAGCAAGAATATGTTAAATAGTAAGACCAAGAAGTGAATAATATCTTTATTTGATATTTAACATATGCACATATCTACAAAACAGTAGTAAAAATATATAAGAACAAGAAGTGAAGAGACTCACTGGTAATCCATCAGACTTTCTGGTTCCTGCATAAACACATCCATACCCTCCTTTACCAAGCATTTCTCCAACTGTGTAGCGTGATTCAAAGGTTGCTGCAAATAAATGAACATACACAGAGCTGTAAGTCAATTTGTTATATCAAGTTATAAGGGGATGTTCTCTCGGCAGCCATTTCTACCATCTACAATGATTACAGGAAGTGATGAATAAAAGGGCTATCAATGCATGTTTTTTTATAGTATGAAACCTTGAGGGAGGGTTGGGTCAGAGGGCTCTCTTGGCGTCTTTTCTGTGGAAGGCTCAGAACGTCTCTTTTTCATAATTGATGGGTTTGCCGTGCTGGTGTTCTGGTTAGATGTCCCCTTGTCCGAGGAACCCATCTTCCTCTTTTGTGCGGCTTGAGGTTTCTTGTTGGCCTCTGCCTTGTCCGAACCGTTGACCTGGCATATTTGCAGTGATGCTGTCCTTGATGTGGATTTCTGGTCAGTGGAAGATGGCCCCGCCCAGGAACCACCAACATCTCCTGCTCTTGGACACTTGGGCACTTTGCTGTGACCACTCAGCTTGGAAGGACGCTCGGAGCTACCCACACCTGAGGCCATGTTGCCCACGTTTGTGGTACCCGAGGACGTCTGAGTAATTTTCTTCCCCATGTCGCTGTAGACCCTCTTTCTCCTGCTTTTGCCAGTGGGGGCTGCAGCTGCCGCAGGTGAAGCTGGGCCCTGGGTTGGCTGCTGTCTGCGGTCACTCTCCGGCCTGTTGTGCCCATGCTGGGTGGACGGAGTGGTGGAGGGTGCAGTAGTGGGCTCCCTGGAGAAGCCTGAGCTGAAAGGAAGGACATCCCTCCTGCTGCAGGTGCTGGTGCTAGCAACCCGGCGGCTTCTTCCCACCTGGCTCTTACCTGAAAAGAACATTATGGCTGAGAACTGCACTTTTTGGTGATTTTCTTTGTTTGTTTTGGTTACTTTCCACATTTTACATTAAAAATTGGGCTTCTTGCAAGGCTAACTAATTGTGTTTACCTATTTACTCTTACCATCTTTCTGGTCAGAAATAAATATATACTGTATACCTACACAACAGTTTGAACTTACCTTGTGATGAAGGTATTGGCTCCGACAATGGCCTTTTCGGCATAATTAATTAATCATAGAGATGATTATAATTTCTGGTATAATTCAGTATAATTTCTGTTTGACATGAACACAGCCGTATGCGCTGCAAAGCTGCGTGATATGAAGTCTATCTGTAAAGTATGAGCCTGAGCGTCGATATGTTACGTCATAATGGTGAAGTAGAAGGAACTTCCTTGGTAACAACAATGCCAGTTCGCTTAATTTAGAATGTTCAGACTCTGAAGTTCTATCCTGAGCTGTCGCCTAAATAAAACTCTCTTCTATTTAAGATATGCTATAATATGCAGTGAAATGCTTAGTTTTCTGGACTCCTGTGACTGGATATAGGCTATATAAACTAATATTTATAACAAAGGAAATGAGTTGAAGATATAAAAGATACGTATGCTGTAATATGTACAAGGCGTCAAGGAACATAAATATAAAGTAGGGCCGCAAAGCTAGTGCAACTTACGCTCGTGGTGTGGTGTATGTGAAGAATTAACCAGTTTGCTGATCCGATGGATGCTGTTTAGACTGTCGTAGGCCTACAGCATCGGCGGGTCAGACACACTGCAGAATGTTTTGTGCGCTGTCAGTGGTGCTGAATGTTGCGCTATTTCCATCACAGGTCTCGCTTTCGTCTAGCCTACATTACACTGTAAATAGCCGCTTAAAATGAAAATATATGTCTGAGTAGACTTAAGAAATTAGACGAAATACAAATGTAGGCCTATTTCGGTGGAGTTTGTCCACATATCCAAACTGGAATATTCTTCTTTTGTTTTAGGTGTGTATGCTAATCAATTTAATAGATTTGGCTTTAGGCTGTATGAATTAGGCTACGATACTAATAGTAAAAGACTGGGGTTCCTCAAATATGTCCCTCAAAGTCTCATCGCATTGAAAAAGATCCCAGTTCTTTTTATCTTTCGTATGCCATCAGCCTCTGTGCTATATTAAATAATAATAATAAAATAATATATTATATTTCAAGACACCCAAGGTCGCTTAAAAATAAAGATGCCGGACGGAGCGGCGTAGGCCTAGTCGCCGTGACACCAAGACATACAAGACAGACAATAAAACAAATAAACAAATAAAAAGGAACAAAATTATGTTAAATTATTCCAATTTCCAACCGGCTGAAAATGTCCAAGGGCAATGATGACCCGCGTGAAACTGCGCACAGCTGTGTCTTCACAACCGATGCAACGCCAACAAAGTTCTTAAAGTTCTTCATATTGTCTGGAGAAATACTCTCTCTTCATGACAACAGGCTTTCTTTGAAGTAGAGACTGGCGTTCAAAGGGTGGCTCTATCAAGTGTTGTGTCTAACGTGTGATAAACTCTCCCTGAAGCGACCATGCATTTCTACTTTTAATATTAAAATCCTGATCATTATTACAAATTCTCCGTAATAGTGTAGATGAGTGAAAGCTTTTAGCATAAGGTAATGTGTTTTTATGTGACTCCTAAATATTGTGGTATGCAAATAACCATCTTCATCTTTGCAGATTTCAAGACCAAGAAAATGTATTTTATGCACATCATATTCAAGAGATAACTTGAATTTGAACTTGAACATTCCTCTTATTGAAAACAAAGTCATCCTCCCATTTGCCCATAAATAGACCTACATATGATGGACTAAAGCAGGCTCCCATGGCACAACCTTTGACTTCTTTAAAAATGTTATCCTGAAATAGAAAAATATTGTTCCGGTCTGATAAATTTGTGTTCTTCAATTTTACACAAGACATCAGTAGTGTCCTGTATATATACTTATATATAAGCCGGTAGGGTTAGAAGTAGGTAGGGTTAGAAGTAATGAGTTATTAATAAAGTACATATTTAGAGATTGGTTCCATGAGTGTTCCGTTGTCCAAAATCACTGGCAATGCTTAAACACACAGACGCATTGACTGCATGACAACACTTTTTTACTTGGTCTTTGCTTGGTCTTTTCTGTGAAATTGATCCCAGGTAAAAGGGTAATATAATTACAATAAGAAAATGGAGTACAAAGACAGTCATTCATTATACAAAGTAGACTATCCAGCCAACATCAACAACATTGCTTAAAGAGCATGAAAGGGAGAGGGTGTATTTGAGTCTGTTTTACCTTGAATATTAAGTCCTGTTGACTGTGACCGTAAATAGTAGGCTAGATGGGTTGTACACTTGTCATTGTTGTTTTACCGCATGAGAGAAATACAATTTCAATCTTCTAGTACATATAGCATAATTGACAATAAAGTTGACCTTGACTTTGACTTGCATCATTTGCACACACACACTGAACAGAAAACCGTGCTTTATCAAGAATAGTCTTGGTTTGTGACAGCTGAATGTTCCTTTCATCTTGTTTGTTGTAATGACTAATAGTTGCCTGAGGGGGGTGATACTGTAACATTAATCTTATTGGCTTTAAAGCCAGTGTAGTTCTTTTACATTAAAGTAATGGCTTCAAACTCATTTTCATATATGGATTTATAATAGACAGAATTAAGTTCCTGTCAATGCTGATGTGTGTCCAGAGTGCCTGGTATTGCACTATGTACCCAGTATGTTAAAAAATATTTTTAAAAAAAAGGGAATTCCTACATTGTGATACTTCATTGGTTCTAACAAATTAGTTACTTGGGGGAATAGAGGTCTTTAGAGGTTAGAGGTTATCCACTGATCCGCTAACATTGAGGCAATCACTCTTGTAGGTTAAATAGATTCACAACACCCAATGATTTTTGACTGGCCTCCAGCTGATACAGTACTTTCATTGCCATTTTATTTACTTTCATAATGCCAAATTTCTTGTGTGTTTTTTAGTCTAAAAAGTGTAAAAGCATTAAAAAGTGTAATGGTAGCCAATTATGTTTGCAGGAAGTTATTACATTGGTGGGAAGGTTAAAAAAGGTTATTACATTAACTTCCCACCAATGTTATAAATCACTGATTTAGTGAAATTATGATTTAGAAAAATGTTTTATCAGCTGTAAGGGTATAGTTGTCAACAATTGTCACCATCTAAACCAACCCATATGACCATAAAGCTTTGTACCCCCCTCTTCACTTTCTACCTTTACTTATTATTCATCACCTTTATAGGAGCCAAGCAAAGCCAGACAGACAGGTCCCTGACTCTTTATGCAAAGTTGCTTTGGCACCTATTATGTTTTCACCTTCTCTTACTGGGGACCAAAGACCTTTAGTGGGGGCCAAGCAGTATGATGCATAGGCATTCCATAGGCATCAGTTATACTGATAAACCATATAATTTCACTAAATCAGTGATTTATTGGTGGGAAGTTAATGTAATAAATTTTTCACAACATTCTCACCAACACAATAACTTCCTGCAAATTGGTCCAAAGTGGTTTATTATGTTGGTGGGAAGTTATTACGTTGGTGGTTGCTACACAGGTATGACTGTATACCCTGGAGAGCTAAAAAGTTCTTGCATTGCCTCACCCCTGGAGAGTCCCCTCTTGAGTCACAAGTGTCCAGAGACTATATCAGCATCGCTCGCAAATAGCAGGTTGCCACAGAGAAAGTTACAGAGTAGCACAGCCAGGGACCAAATGGTGGCCGGGCACCCCTGGTAGGGTGGGGCAAATGCCTCTGTGCCTGCGAAAGAGATTGATGGGGTCAAAGCCAAAGTCGATACGTTTGACAATCTCATTGTCAGGTGTGAGGGATCGAGCAGGCTGGCTAAAGAGGATGCAGATTTCAAAAATGAAACATTTTTTTTTTTTTGTCTTTCTTTTTTCAAAAGCAGATATGATAAAGCATATCAAAATAATAATTCAAGTAAAAATAACATAATTGAATAGGCCTATGAGGTCAGATGAACAGAACATAACTCAAAGCATATGAGAGAACTGAACACAAAAGACTGACCTAACCAAATGGGACGACAGGGGAACATATGCCGGCGGCTAGACTAACAAGACACAGAAGGGATGACTATGACTAACTGACATTTAGACAACAACAAACATAAAATCTATGGCCAGTTCAACATAAGCATAAAGATAAACAAATATTAATTCTTCAATGAAAATAATCATAAACAATATAGTTAACGGATAAACTTAATTATAAAACCAAATTAAGCTTCCTCTTTCACCCATGACGTCCATTTCCGATGGTTACTTCCGGAGGACTCTTAACGTGACACCATTGCCGCAAGAAGCCCTTTGCCAAGATTCAGCACCCGCAAAGTTCAGCCAAGCGTGTTTGCCGTCGGCCTCTCACCACCCGCCGTGTTGTGTGTTTTGTACTGTAGCATAGATCGTAAATGTTATTGCAACTGAATGATACGAGAACTTAATGAATGACAATATACCGGGCAATATTTCAAATGTGCATGAACAAAGACAACTAATCAACTATGTGTGTGTGTGCGGAAAGTAGGCTAAACGAGCATTCTATGCGGCGGCTGGTCCGACCGTCACATCAGGGTTGACCAAGATATTCTCCTGCTTTATATCACAATGTTAAAACGCCATGGTCACACCAATGTTTTGTGGCAAAGACCACCGGACGCATGATATGCTTGGCCTGGCTCTCACTGAGGTGACCGCCTTGACTCCTACAACATCGATATAAAGCAGGGCCTGGGACGCTCCATGATGACCTCAAGCTCATGGCAGAGGAAGATGGCCCATCCAGGGGATCGTCAACATCTCTAGCTCTTTGGCACTTCGAGGCTTTGCTGTGACCTCTCAGCTTGGATGGACACTCACCCACACCTGAAGTCATGTTGCCTACCTTTGTAAGTTACCAGGGCTGCCCTGGAGTCAGATCGGGGGGAGCTGTGGCCTACTGGTTAGTGCTTCGGACTTGTAACCGGAGGGTTGCCTTTTCGAACCCCGACCAGTAGGCACAGCTGAAGTGCCCTTTGAGCAAGGCACCTAACCCCCCACTGCTCCCCGAGTGCCTCTGTTGTTGCAGGCAGCTCACTGCGCCGGGATTAGTGTGTGCTTCCCCTCACTGTGTGCTGAGTGTGTTTCACTAATTCACGGATTAGAATAAATGCAGAGACCCAATTTCCCTCACGGGATCAAAAGAGTATATACTTGTCAGCACCTGTAAAAGCTGACGATTTAATAACTTTTACTGTATTTGCTCCATGTACCAGAATGCTTTGTAATTTACTTGCTACTGTGATTTACGACATTCTGTGTGTGAACCAATCAAATGTCTTTGTTTTGTTTTTATTTGAATTGTATAAGCAGCCAATGATTATTTGTTTATGCCCACGAAATCGCGGGGAATTTGAACATTCCATCTCGTCAGAAAGGAGACGGCTGGTCAGTCCCAGTTGCCCTGAGAAGAGAGGTCATCGTTTTCTCTGCTCCGCCAGTCCGTGCTGCATCCGTCGGTGTGTTTAGGCCCACATGCATGAGCATCAGTGTGGAGGTGTGGGATGACTTGTCTCGGGACTGATTGATTGACTTTATGTGTTTATATCTTCAGTGTAACCAGTTGGTTAGCTGCCAGTTTAGCTAACGTTAGCTAACTAGGAGACGCTGTTGCATTATCCTTCGGAGACGGACTGGATTGTGCTTCGGTGCTGGGCCGACCGGAGTGCCAACCGCCAACTACCTGCTGCTGCTGTTGAGGTGTGCAGGCTGACTGCAGCAACATCCTCCACCGGAGTCACATCCTCGGTCGTGAGTAACGTCAACTGCATTTACACTGACACACACACACACGTTCTCTCGTCTCGCTTGGATCACCGGCGAGTTGGAGGGCCGTTCAGGGGGTCGTTTCTAGAAAGCATCATTTGCTAACTTGCGTCGCAACCTTGGTAGTACGCTCCATCGTTCTTGGATTTGGTGTTTCTAGAAAGGGTAGTTCGAACTCTCAATCGCAAACAAGGACGCAAAGTTTGGTCGTTTGAACTACTGCCCCTAGGCAGTCGCACTTGTGTCGTTCCTTGGTAGTTCCTGTTGGTGTCCGGAGCACCTAACCAAAAATCACAACCACCTAACCAAAATTTGCGAAGTGGATGTTTATCTCGTGACTCAATTCTGATCTGATTAAGACACTGACTCCCCTACTTGGCTCATTCTTGCTATTTATGTTAATTCAAGTATTGCCTTGCTTTTAGTATTATAATCTTCACAGACCCTGCATCAGCAATGACAAATGGTGTAGTGGCTAAAGCAGATGACTTATTATCCCAACGTTGTAGGTTCGATTTGCTGATGTGAGATTTTCCTCTTGCTTCTCGCTACCTGCAGGTGAACTAGTGTAACATGTAGATTCAATTGTTTTTGACTGATGTATTGTACCTATGGTCTCTCGATGTAGAGTAACTATATACATAAATATGTATGGTCAAAACCTATTGTTGTGTCTCGTAGGCCTACTCTTACTCAGAGATGAAAAGAAGAGATAGGATGCTTAACTCCGCCTAGCGGCGCAGTGCACCAACGCTGCCGTTAAGCCGGAGACAGTTAATAAGCTATGGGATACCCAGATATTTGTCCAGGCTATATATTTTTTCCAACACCTAGATATTTAACACAAATAATGACTCATATTGGTCTACTTAAGTTAACTGTTTTATATGCTTGCAATAGGTTTAGGTTTTGGCTGATGGCAATGACAATACCAGCATTAATCACTCGGTTTAGAAACATGCCGACATAGGCCGTGACAGAACATTTCTAGGGGGTGGGGTAGGCTATTACACGTTGCCACTGTTTCCACCAATGATATGTATCGCTGCATCATCAACAACGTTGTTGGAACTATGGTGTTAGAGCGTCGGAGGTGGTAATTGCGACACAGGTACGATGCTTTCTGGAAACAGGTGTAACAGTGTCGTTGTTTGGTCGCAAGTTGCGTCGTACCATGGTGGTTGATCAACGTCGTTGCTAACTTTTCTAGAAACGACCCCCAGGGTTGCTGTCATACCTGCAGCTCAGAGCTGTCACCTGTGTACCACCGAGCTCCAACGGCCAACGCTTGGGGGGTTGGAGCTTTATTTTATTATATATAGGATTAATACTATATTAATGTGACTATTTTGTTGTGATTTGTGTATTGTGATTTAATTTGAGTTGTGTATATTGTATTGTCTCCCATAATGGTAACTGTTTGTCTTAAGCTAACTGTGTTGGCTAACCATTAGCTAACGTCGTGAAACTTACGGTTTTACCCTGTTCCCCTTAACGTTACGACGTGGCTATTATTATTAAATACATATTTGATTATTATTGTAATGTCGGCGCACTGGACTATGCTGGTTGCGAACTCCCACGCAGGGCATGCTGGGATGCGGGGGCAAACTTTGGGGGTTTTATGTCCGTAATTGTCCTTATTTACTGGTTTAATATTAGCGTTTTTACTGTAGCATGTTTCCCGTTTAGTTCTCCCTCGTGTGTGACCCTTTTGTGTGGGTGGTTGCGTCCACCCCTGTATGTGTAGCGTGTGCTTGACCTACCTAGTGTGTGCTGTATTCGTGGTCTGTGTCCCTGAGCTCTGACTTGTGACTTGAAAACGTTACAGTGGTGTCAGAAGTGAAAACAATGGAAGCCTCTGACGTTGAGGAAGCGTGCAGCGGAGCTGCCCCCGTCCCGGGAGTTATCCTGGGGGCAGGCGACCTGACCCCGGGGCGGGGGCTGTTCGAGCTCCCGCCGCAAACAGCCCTTGTAAGGGCTCCTATTAAGCGCACCAAGGGTCGCCGGGGGAGGGAGAGGAGGCGGGGGCGGTGATCAAGGCCTGGCTCCGCTCAGCACAAGAGACCCCTGGCGACCTCTGCACTTGGGAAGAAGACCTGCTGCCGGAGCTGCACGACCTGGTGGACAACTTCGAGAGCAGCTACTCATGCCTCGCGACGGGAGAGGAGCTCGGGCCGGGTGGGACAGAGGGTGGGGGCCCTCTAGTGTGACTGTTTTGTGTGTTGTGTACTTTTGGGTGCGTTTGAGGGGCACCATGCCGTGAGGTGCTTGAGAAGGCTTTATTAATAAGAAACAGAAAATGTATCTTTATGGCCCAGACGACCCGAGACCTAGACAATTCTACCTCTTGCCTAAGATACATAAGCTGCCAGACACGTGGACCATCCCCGGTGTTTTGCCCAAGGGATGTCCCATTGTCAGCGATTGCGGGTCCGAGTCGCACCGCTTGGCAGAGTTTGTTGACTTCTACCTCAACCCGTTGTCTCAGAGACATCCAAGCTATGTCAAAGACACGTACGACTTTGTAGTGCAGATGAGAGACCGCAAGGTTCCACTGGACACCTGTCTCTTTTCTATTGATGTAGACTCACTCTATACCAGACAGATCGAGGTCTAGCAGCAGTGAAAAAGATTTTTGCTCAATATCCAGATCCTCAGAGGCCAGACAGGCAGCTCTTACAGCTCCTTGAACTCACGTTGACTCGTAACGACTGAGTTCAACGGCAACTATTACCTCCAGACGTGTGGCTGTGCCATGGGTAGGAAATACTCACCGGCCTATGCCAACATTTATCTGGCCGTCTGGGAGGAGGTGTTGGCCAAGTGTCACCACAGGCCTCTATTATATCTCAGGTTTCTGGATGACCTTTTTGGCCTTTGGACCTACTCAGAGCCCGAGTTTCTAGAGTTCATGTCTGTGCTCAATAGCCATCATCCTAGGATCAAGCTTAAACACTCATTGCAATAACATAGTGTAGAATTTCTAGACACACAGCTCTTTTGCACTGCCCCTGATCTCTGTGCCTCCACCAAAACAATAGCCACTAAGGTCTTTTTCAAAGAGACCGACAGACACGCCCTTCTCCATAAGCAAAGTTTTCATCCACGTCACACCTTCAAAGGTCTCATTAAAGCGCAATTAATTCGCTTTCACAGAATTTGTTCCTTTTCTGAGGATGTGAATTGGGCCACCCGCATTCTTTTTCATGTACTTACAACACGAGGCTATTCCAACGCCTTCTTGCGCAAAATCAGCCGGGAGGTAGCACGCTCCTTTAATAATCCCGGTCCCTATCCCACAGCCACAGAGGTCGCTATTGCCGTTCGTCAGTACATTTTCCAAAGCCTCGCTCCATCTTCGTAACCGTGTGGTAGCCCATTACAATCTGGCCGTAGCCGAGTGTGAGCACTTGGAAAATGTCTGCCTCATCTCAGCTCAGAGACGCAACAAAAATCTCCAAGATATTCTGGTGCGAGCTAAACTTCAGGGTGAGTTTCGGAGTAGTGAGAGTACACCACGAGCTTTGAAGCTGCGCAAGCGCACGTATATCTACAATAGATGCTCACAGAAAGGAGCTTTGATTGCGCAGGAATTTACACTCAAAACAAGTAACGTTGTTTACTGTTTATAGTGTAAATCCTGCGCCAAACTCTACATAGGCGAGACTAGGAACGCGCTCGAGATCCGAGTCAAACAACATCTTTACTCGTTAAAACAGGCGAGAGTTGTATACTGTACTCTACACACACTTTACGCTTGGAGAGTGTTCAGAATTTTCAGTCTCGGCTCTCCAAAGCGGTGTACTTTGGACGGTTGCGCAAAGGAAATGGCATGACAATCTTTGGATTATTAGACTTAGTACGTTCTATCCGTTCGGTCTTAATAACATGATCACGGAAGTAACGAAAAAATAACAACAACACACGCTTGACCGATAGTACGAATAGAATGCGTTTGTGGGTGGCCCATTCACCTTTTTCTTTCTCTTTACTTTTCTCATTGTAATTTCCATTTAATTTGACAGTGTATGCTTTCATCATAATCTTACCTTGTGGTCTGTTTCCTGGTTAGTGAGAGTGACTAGTACACAACCTTTTGTAGTCCTTAGTTTATCCTTCATTATACTTCGGGTGTATTCCCTTTTTGTAACTGCATTCACCACTAGTGTAATTACACATACATACATACATTCTTTTCTTATTCTGTAGAAGTACATTATACACGAGCTTTAAGGTAAGTGTAGTATTTTTACAGTGGAGGCACCGCAATATTTTTATTGTCTTTAATTTTAGCCTGCTGGTATTCAGGAATTTCAGCCAACTCGCCATTCAACAGCTGAGACCTCGGGATCCTGTTTACGCCACTGTTTTATGTATTACTGATTGTAACTAGTGCCTGTGCACACCTGTTAAGAAGGGGTTACATACTTATACTTATTGCCATAACCCCAAGATACAGCGCTTCACGATGACGGCAATGAGTTAACAGACAAGACGCAATCTATCTGAAATAACACCTATTTGAAGTAGGCCTATTATTCATGTCACATATTGTGTGTTAGAGTAGGCTACAAAGCTTAAACGGTAGGCTATGTTTAAACTGTAGTCGAGTTTAATGTCGGCATGTCGACTTTATAAAGTCGACACGTCGAGATTAAAGTAAATATTATATTTCAACTTTATTCTCGAAATGTTGGGTTTAATATCGACTTTAAAGTCAACATGTCAAGTTTAATCTCGCCATGACAAAAATATTTTTTTTTTACTTCATGTGTGCCCCTAGCCTGGCCATTTGCCATCCCCTTGGTGTGCTTCGCTTCTACAAGGGTATGGGATCTCGGCTATTGACGAACGTTTGCAAGCTGGATGCGTGGACTCTGTCAGCACTGTCCCATAGACAGCAAAAGAAAAGTCCACAGGAAAGACAAAAGCAGGAAGACGTTATCCCCTGCCAATTAAGGCATCATTAACATCAACGAGGCCGGACACCTGGACACTGTGAAATAAGGTTATCGGATCTGATTTCACCCAATCGCTAACGTTTGGTCGTGACATATGTTATGCGCCAGCTCGATCGTGAAGTAAGCTACACTACAACGCTCAGAAATTGCCCACAACAACCATTCCCCACCAAAACGAACAAGATGGATGTAAATGACCTGGCATGGTGACTTTGCGATACAAATGTAAGAGTTAGTGGAAGAATAGCAAATAGCAGATTACTATTCAACAGTAAGGTTGAAGATAACATATTGTAACGCCGATGAGAAGTTAGGAGACGGGGAGGCTGATATATCGTTCCAAAACTCTGGTAGTTTATTTCCTATAGATGTACAGGCTAGTGTACGGGCAACAGGAGGTGTCCACTACAAAACAACAAACTGATCGCTGATAAATCACGGTCTCAATCACTTGTCATTCACACTCATCGGCCAACAACACAACGCAACACAACTCACTCGCATGTAATCCACTTCTACTCTGACTGAATTTAGACGTCTTAGAACCCCCTATTCTATTCCCTCCCCTTAGCCATCGCTAACCTATCTGAACCCCTAAATATTCCCTCCAGGACACCTCCCCCCAATCCAAACACATCAGAACTCATTGACACATTCTATGACACAGGAGGGAGAGGGAGACACAAACACTCGCACACACCGGGAACACAGAAGACACAGGGGAAAGCCCAACACGGGGGCAAATAGCCTCGGCGATACAATATCATCACAATTGTCAAAGCTAGATGTGATCATTTAAAACACGCCGCTTCATTCATACCGGGTCTGCCGCACATGCTGTAATTTAATATCGAGGCTACTGCGCGATACAAATCAAACGTTTCCCAAATCCCATAGGGAGTAGGGCCACTACATCTTTGCCCGAAATAAAATGTGTTAAACACTCCTTTTGTTCGGACTTCAGTTTCTGAATATTTGGAAGCGTAGCCAGCACGGACTAAATTGCTTCATTAACTTATGCCATTGCCAACTCCTCGAGGACTACAATTCAAACACAGCACAGAATCTCGACGTCGTCTCTCACAACTCCCGCCTCCTGCTCGCTGATTGGTGAATTGGAGTTGAATTTACCACTGCAAGCGAGGCCAATGGCCTGAATCCCAGACGGAGTCGTGGAGGGAGATGAAAATCGAGCGGAAGTACGTAGGAAGGCAATTAAGTTCCCACTAGTCCCATTTGTTTTTTTTTTTTTTTCATGGAAACGGTTACTATGCTTTCATGCCCCTCATTGGCTAATTCGATGAGAACGTTTTAGAAACAATAGAGATAACAGCATACGACTGGTTTGGCTCTCGCCTTAGGAAGCTGGGCCATAGGCATTCACAGCAGCACTAGGTCAGTGTGATTCAGCGACGAACGAAAAAATCAACAAGAACTTTAAAGGCGAACCAGTTCAGGTCGTTCATTTTAAAGACCCGTTCGAACAAACTGATTAGTTTGTGACCGATCCACCTCTACTCTCTTCTCCTTTCTGTTCTCCATGTTTAGTGTGGCACACACAATGCAAAGATTGAGTCAACGTCTCTCCTTTTTATCTGGTTTCAGGTGTGATTTTCATATTGCCCACACCTGTTAGGCCTACTTGCTACAGGTGAATTTAAATGAGCATCACATGCTTGAAACAAAGTTTTTACCCACAATTTTAAAAAGGTGCCAATAATTTTGTCCAGCCCATTTTTGGAGTTTTGTGTGAAATTAATCTGTTTTTCTTGGCTTTTTTGTATTGTCTCAACACACACAAAGGGAATAAACATGTGTAAAACAAAACACGTGTAATTGCAATAATTGTCTGGAAAAGAAATTGGGGGCCAACACTTTCAGCCATCACTGTATATCAGCTCACGATAGAAGAGAATTCAAGTGCATGTATCAAATCTGATAGTCATTAATTCATCATATACATTCATCATGCCTTCTGCGCATAATCATGGGTAACCTACTTGCGTCATGCCTGCACCAGCGATAGCTGTATCCTCCTCCTTCATGTCACCACCAAGAATCAGCTGTATGTATATACCGGGTTATACCTAGAACTTTCATGTTTATGGTGTCTCATAATAAATAATAAACCAGCCTAAACTATTTTCAATGGGCCCGTCGTGTTATTATTCAAAACACCAGCAAGAGAAGGCTGAACTGTTTCAACCACTTTGTTTAAAATCAAAATAATAAACTCGGCAATTGACCTTCAATGCATATTGGGAACTAACTAAAGCTAAATTAAGAAGTGTTGCAACCTCAACATGAAAGACGCTTTGCAAATCAGCATAGCTCCGGTGCCGTTTATTGAATCCGTGGTTGAACCAGACTTAGAGCTATGTAATGCTAGTACGACGGAGTATTAGGGCCACACATGAAGAAATTTTTTTTTGCCACGACGAGATTAAACTCGACATGTCGACTTTAAAGTCGCCATGTCGCCATTAAACTCGACATTTCGAGAATAAAGTTGAAATTTCATGTCGACTTTAATCTCGACGTGTCGACATTAAACTCAACATTTTGAGAATAAAGTTAGTTTGGAGAGAGAACGATCGTTCGGGACGATTGAAAAGGAGAACGAATGAAACATTCCAGTTTTCTTCGAGTGCAACAATGATTAGACATAGACCTACATCATGTGGACAAAACATAGAACATATTAACCTCCGTTGCTCAGCCAAATACTTTCCTGTTAGGTCCTTTTATCACGGAGTTACGGGCGATAAATCCGATGGTCAAAAGTAAACATCATTAGCAGTTTAATCATTTATTGTAGGTTTATTATTAAAGAGTGTTTTTCATCTAAAGGTTCAACTTCAATCTTATGCACTAGACTAGGCATACTAAGTGCTCTCCCCAATCCCAGACTTTCACATTGCATGTTTTTTTGTAATGGATGCAAAACAGCCTATTATTGCTGAATGTCTATGGAGGGACGACCAGGCTACCCCATGTATTCTAAGTAAATGCACACATATCTGTGTTTATAGCCTCCTATATTTATTGCAGGTGAGACATGGAAAAGCAGTTTTAGAAAAATGAGTTTTGCCATGTTAACCTATAGAGAGTGATGGCTGTGGGTCATGAAGGGCAGTTATTTGGATGTGCGGTGGCCTTACCCACGTAAAACAGAGTGAAATAACATTTTGTTCTATAGAAACATTATATCATTGGAAACATGTATTATTCTAGCTACTGTATATAAATGGCCTAGTATTTTTTTTCTTCATGTGTGGCCCTAATACTAGAGTATGCTAGCCTATCTTTGGTTGAAACTTGGGGCAAGTTAAAAGTAGGGCAACCCGGGCAGCCGTGGGCCGGTTAGCACTTCGGACTTGTGACTAGACTTGTGACCGGAGGGTTGCTGGTTCGAACCCCGACAAGTAGGCACGGCTGAAGTGCCCTTGAGCAAGGCACCTAACCCCTCACTGCTCCCCGCTGTTGTTGCAGGCAGCTCACTGCGCCGGGATTACTGTGTGCTTCACCTCACTGTGTGTTCACCGTGTGCTGAGTGTGTTTCACTAATTCATGGATTGGGATAAATGCAGAGACCAAATTTCCCTCATGGGATCAAAAGAGTATATATACTTAAGTCTCTCTGTCTCTCTCTCACACACACACAGGCACGATAGTCAAAATCAGCTCCATGACACGATGACAGATTTACTCCATTGATTATTTAAAAATTTGACCTTAATTAATCCTTCAGGGAACATTCCCAAAAGGTTCCCTAGTAGTTGCACAAAACTATAGGCCTACCGTTAGGGAATGTTCCTTAATGGATAAAAAAATGTACCCTTAAAGGAAACACTCCACCCATTTACTTTGTAAACAGCCAAATCATTAGAGGTGGGTCAGTCGCGAACGAATCAGTTCGTTCGAACGGGTCTTTAAAATGAACGACCTGAACTGGTTTGTCTTCCCAGTTCTTGTTCATTCTTTCGTTCGTCGCTGAATCACACTGACCTAGTGCTGCTGTGAATGCCTATGGCCCAGCTTCCTAAGGCGAGAACCAAACCAATCGTATGCTGTTGTCTCTATTGTTTCTAAAACGTTCTCATTGAATTAGCCAATGAGGGGCATGAAAGCATAGTAACCGTTTCCATGAAAAAAAACAAATGGGCTAGTGGGAGAGCATACGATAAAAAATAACAATAATGGTTTACATTAACAATTCCATTTTGCATTTCAATATTGGCATTTACATTTAAATATCTGTCTAATGGTAAATGCATGCCGTCTTTGTATTTTCTGTGTCATGCCAGGTTAATAAATGTCTCTTCAATCTGTCTCGTTCGTTCATTCGTTTTCACGCCAAGACCCCCCCACCTGTTTCACTTCGGTCTGTCGTTCTTGTTTAGTCACTCGTTCTTGGCTAGAGTGATTATGGCTCTGTAGCCTAGGCAAAATAGGGACTTGAAACCTTTTCATTAATATAATCTTTCTGCCAAGCCTTTAAACATGTTTGTCGGCATAGCCTGCCCTACTGGGTCTTTGTTCCTTTATAAATGAACACATTTTTAAAAAAAGAAATTAGCTGATCAAGCCGTAGTCTACTCTATTTACCTTCAATATGTCAATTTAATGTCAAGGTGAATGAACACGTTAGCTACTGCTGTTTTGTCTAAAAGTACACAATCATGAAACTGCAGCTATAGCCTATATTTGCCACTACAATTGCAGTGTTGTGTTGACTGTTTGCACAAACGAGGAGCTGAGAACCTGCATTCCATGATTTACCGTTGAACTACGTTGTACCGGAAATGCGATTGAACGAACGATTCAGAACGAATCATCTTGGTGAACTGAACGACGCAAACTGTGTCATGCGAACAAACGTTAAAATCCACCTCTACAAATCATATGAGATGTGCTGCTTTACAGCAGACAACTATATCAGTATGTGTTCTCAGTAGCCGCTAGAGTCGAGTCAGAAAGAACCTTGCCTCCAGGCAAATGCGTTTAGCGCAGCTAGCACTGATAGTTCCAGAAGTTCCTGGCTGTTCGTCGACATCATCTGGCAAGGTAAATATCGACAGAATTGCGGTTTTCACCAGCGTGGGTCTCTTCACTCGTAAGGGGTTGGGTTCGATGTCTTCTGGCTTGAAATGTAGACTGCACACAGTCAGATGTTTCAGTGCTTCAATGACCGTGTCCTCTCCGAACTTCGGGTTATTGATAGCCCATAGCCACTTTTTGCACAAGTCCAACTCTTTGGGTAATCTATGAGAACTTACTCAGTGTATTTTCCTAGTGCTGGCTGAACATCCCGGTACCATGCAAGTGCACACTAGCCTGACCCACATTAAGATGTAGGGTCTGGGCACTCACCGTTCGCAGTGCTCAGTCCGAGGGGCGGGATAATCGGTTGTCTTTCAAATTCCCTCTGCACGCAATAGGACAGCGCTGAGTCCCATACGTTTCCCACCAGCGGAGCTAGTTCAAACTTTTGCCAACTTAATAAAAGCTTAACTCGTGTCACACTGTTCGCCAACAGCAACATCCATCTTATTTGTTTTCAAGTAGCAGGGAATTCAAGCCAAACCGTTGCAACTCTGCCATCAATCATTATGTTAAGCCTACCTAACGACTCTATACACGATTTGATTGGCCTGATAGAAGTTTAATTTTTTCGAGCTCACAAGCCAATGGAGAGTTGCTAGACTAGCTAGGGTGCGTCTACTTTTCTAGGCTAAGTGCACACCATTTCAAAACACAAACTAAGAGTAATTCACTAATGAGTTTGCAAACTAACTCTTCACTAGAAATTGTGTGAAATGATTTCCAGGTAGCGTAGAGTGGAGCCCGTTACTCTCGATCCTTGGTTGATAGATTGATAGGCGGAGTTTAACCATTGAGTTCGACAGTGGGAGAGGCCTGCGGAGCTGAGCATTGCAATGCACTATGGGGATTGTTGTCTGCATTTCCACAAGCACTAAAAAGTGCCTTTTCTCGGTCAAGAAGGCACCAATTAGAAATTTATACTACTATTCTACTACATATATGACCCACTTTCAATACATATTCATGTCTCAACTGGTGGAATGTCCCTTTAATTAATGTCATTACCACCCTGGTCTGCTGTGAAAAATTGGTCCTTCAGCTCATATCCGTAATTCCATCAACCTCGCAAATGAAGGCGGTGCTTAACAGAAATAGCCTGGCTTGAACTAGCGTAGACAAAGATGGTTGATTATGAAGATACTTCATGAGAGGCCATTTCCTGTCCCTGGAAATTTATGCAAATAGGGTAGCAGTACACGCCCCCGCACATTTATGCAGTGATCGGGCTCTCTTTTTAACGCTGAGGTCTATGGCAGAATCCAAGAATTTCCCAGAATTTGTCAAAGCCTTATTTTTCTGGAGCAATGGATGCACATTTCGACACGGTATCATGATCTCCAAACCCTCCTCCCTATTTCAGTAGAATGTCGTGGATAGTATGACCCTCCAGTCGGGAGAAAATCAACATTAATGAAGGTGTACACCAAGTTTATTTTGTAACGGTATGCTCAAACATAAGTCGTATCGCCAGTGACACGCCTGTGCAGGCGGGAGCTGAACCAGAGCGCCTGACTGAACTCCACTTTGCCCTCATAGACATGAACTAGGATCTAACCCATCTTACTACGATTCATTATCTTTGGCGACTTTCACTTGGGGCTGAAGCCGCTCCATTAACCTGTTAGCGGTATCTTGACCTCGCTTATTCAAGCGAGGTTTAAGTCAGCTTCATCTCTGTCGCACGAGGTAGAAACAGTAGACCAAAGCAGTAAATTGATCTAAAAGAGGATATACTAGACGATTTCTGTTCGATTTGGCAAGCCATCTACAGGAATTTCATCGAAAGTCATCAAACTTAACATCGAGAGAAAAAAATAGATTGCCTACAGAAATTGGAGAATAATGAAAGCATACATTTAAAACAACAATGCTAATGCTTTGAAATCAATTGCGAGTTTGATTGGCTTTAGTCTTGAACACATAGACTATACAGTCTATGCTTGAACAAAACGAGTGAATGAATAAATAGTATAAACTCAGAAACAACTTATGGATATGCATATGGATATTCAAAACTATCTATAGCCTAGCTTTCGTTCTTAGATTAAAAGAGTTCACTTCAAATTATTGTCTAGGTGTAGGTGGTCATAAAATAAATTAGTAGGCCTATCAACATTATAGCCTATTGTCTCCCATAAGTCCAAAAGTGTTTGAAATAAAATGATCTGTGTAGCACACCGTTGATTTGACATTCATGAACAATCATCGACACATGAAGCAGTTTTAATTATTAGCTGCCTAGGCTACAGAATTATCCTTGGGCTTGCATCAGATATAATATAGCCCACTGGCAAAGCTGCCACTGAACAGCCTACCAAATGTGCATGACCCTTTATCAGTAGTAGACATATGTCTTTCATCAAAGATTATAACTAAAAATGCCATTATCAAGGTGATATTATGGAGCCTTAATACTTCGTATGGGAAGCGAACCTGCAAACACGCAAGAATGTAGGCTATTTTCTTTCCTGTGCCGTCTCGCTGCACGTTACACCACCACCGAACGTAATTGACGCAGAGTAGCAAGATTCCTAGAACCACACGCATGTGAAAGCAACACCAAATAACTTTCCCTCTGTCGCACTCACGCTTATTTGTTTATCCAGCACCGGCTTTGGTAAATAACATCGAACTACAGATCCGCTACCCGATCTGGCAAACTTACATAGTGCGGTTATAGCCGAAAATAGCTGCAAAGCGAATGCAGAAGTGCTGTTCACCCTGTTACAAGTTGATGAACCACTGAAACGATTTTGGAAACATTATTTTAAGGTACAAAAAACTCTTTGGTGTTGCTTGAAGTTAAAACATTTTGAATCGCATAATCTTCATACATTCTTTGGAGCTAGTGAATGTGTAAATCCATGCTTGGTACACTGTCGGAAAAAACGTTTCTAGGCCTACTTCTGTTTTTGAAGTTGTAGGCTACAGGTGACGAAAGCACAGGTTGACGTAACCATCTTTTTGGACTCGTTTTCCGACTGATTGTTTTTTTTTGCAACACAACTTAATTTAGCTTGATAGGTAACCTGCTACTGAGCAGGTTATTTCTGTGGCATAAATTCCCATAGTTATTACCAAGCTGGGATTCACGTTAACCTCATTAATGGAACGGAATTCTCATTCGAGACTTGACGAAATAAGCCAGGTTTGGCCTTTAGCGAGGTTGATGGAATACCCCCCTGGTTTGGGCCAAATCAGTGTTGTAATGGCGTCACTCGTCAGGACCAAAGAGGGGACTGAGAGTGGTCGAAGGAAATCGTGAAGCTGTCCGCGCGCTGTTGGAAATATAACAACTGATTATAAACCCCTGTTAAACCTAATAAATCTGACTCTGCTCAGTATTGGAAAAGTTTCGGTTCAATGTAACATTGCTATCCATAGTGGGTTGGTACGCCCACAGTGCATATTGTTAATGAGAATGCCTATCTCGTTTTCTTATGACACGCGCTCAAGCTTAGGAATATATACTATAGGTCTCCTCCACCTGCCGATTAATTCGGGCGGTTCCTAAACATAACACGTATCGGTCTGGAAGTGGTCAGAGGTTACATGCTGATCCGGACTGCGATACTCACCAGCGTGTTAGACAGTCAAGCAAATTCCTATGCTACAGGGGGTCAGGCTGTGCTAGGTTTTCGCGACCAATCTAGACCATCGCTGACAAACTGCCCACCACTGTGTAATGCTTGGTCATTTCATAATAACTTGCCAGCTCCCAGGTGATTTAGTTTCTACGGCGGCGATAACTAATCCCAATCGTCCATTATGCTAGTAACGTTACCTAAACTGCTACTCTGGACTATAAGTACAATAGAAAGGCTATGCGGATCAGAACATAACAATTTATTTGTCAGGTACAAGCTATTCATCCAATACATTATAGAAAGTACATCTAAATGAATAATGTGAAAGTTACGAAAAACAGGTTAAAGGAACATTTAGGAAGCCATATGAAACAATCAGAGAATGAACATACCAGCTCAGAGGATGATGACTACACCAGAGTCCTGCACGGGTCCGATTTTGTAAATTTTGCTACTCTGGACTATAAGTACAATAGAAAGGCTATGCGGGTCAGAACATAACAATTTATTTGTCAGGTACAAGCTATTCATCCAATACATTATAGAAAGTACATCTAAATGAATAATGTGAAAGTTACGAAAACAGGTTAAAGGAACATTTAGGAAACCATATGAAACAATCAGAGAATGAACATACCAGCTCAGAGGATGATGACTACACCAGAGTCCTGCACGGGTCCGATTTTGTAAATCCGCACCCGCCCGTATCCGCAGTCGTTGAAACTGCATCCGACCCGGTTTCCGACAGCAGCACTAATTAAAATCTGCACCCGACCCGACCCACTTAAAATAGAACCGACACCCGACCCGCACCCGAAATAAAATCAGTTTAGCCTGCCACATTTTAGACACACTTACAAAAATGTTTATTGCCAGGTCATACAGAAGTTATCACACGACCATTAACACAATGACAACAGCCTACGCTGTCAAAAGAGCTAGGCTACCCTATAGGCCATATGAAGAACATGGCTACCAAAACCAACACATCTCTACGAGGCACTGTGGTGATTTTATCTAGACATAATAACTTGTGTGTGTGCATACTGGTTTATTAGAAGCATGCTGGTTTATTAGAAACATTCCATCTTATATAAGGATATTGTTTATGCAACTGTTATGCAACATTTACTGGAAGTCGTGAGACTGAGCGGTCAGAGACTAAGAGTGAAACTGAGGAGGAATGGCAGTGAAAGTAAAACCAAACAGGGCTGAGAAGAAGTGGAGGGGTTTACAAGAAAAGGAGGCAGAACCAAAAGTGAAAGTACACATAGAACCAAAACAAACGCATACTCTGCCTGGCAACAGATTACACATAGGACCTGGTCACATGTATTCTGCCTAGTAACACACATTTTTTAATGTTCAGATGAGAAGGGTTTTCCACCAATATCTCAAGTCCCAAAACGTTCTGTTTGGCTAAAAAGGGCCTGGTGACGTTCCTGAGGATAGGAACGCCTCCCAGGCCCCTAAGAGCATAAAAGAAAGAGCTCAGACACACTCAGATCAGATCTCATCGGGTAGCAGCTGCCACTCATCACTCTATTGCCTGGACGGTCCAGTCCTGACGCTGTTTGGATTGTATTATCACTGCACACGGTGAATAAAGGATCAACAGTCTTCAGCTTCTCTCGTCTTGGTGTTCTCCTTCGGGTCTTTGACATCAGAGTGCTAGTTGGATTGGAGGTTCGGGAAAGTGGATAGTTTTTCCACGACAGCACCTTAAGTTCCAAGCATGCAGCAAAGCCTTTCACAATATTGTTTTCCTCATCTGAGATAACTACAAATTTCTCCCACACACTGGACTTGATTTTTTGATGAGGTATTGTCGACAACTTTACAATCTCCACTAGCTATTCTTTTCTTTAACTCCTCAGGATCCATCTCAACGACTGCCGGCAGATCGCGCGGTTGTGATTTTTTTAAAAGTGAAAGTAGGCATAGAGAGTTCTGGGAAAGTGCGGGCATTAATAAACTGATATGGATTTTAAATTATTTTATCAACTTGAAATACAGACATATTCTTGTGGATGTGTTAAAATATGCATAGGCCTATATTTTTACGCTTGCACGTGACTGTTTTAAAAACCGTCTCTTTAGACCCGTGTTTCCCCTTGTCCCAATCTCGACCAGCACCCATTATCCCATACAGTTTGATATTTTTCACCCGTTCTAGCAAAATTTGCGGGTCACCCCGCGGGTACCCACGGGTACCCGAACCCGTGCAGGACTCTGGACTACACACCTTAGTGGTGCGGGAGATTCTGACTACAGAATGGCTCCCCGAATGCTCTGTAAACTTCACTTAAATAGACTACCTAGTTTGTGGTTGGTTACATTCACATGATTGGAGGTCAGCTGATTTGGGATCACATGGTTGGAGGTCATCTGATTTGAGAGTACTTTGATGAGACTTGAGACCATTGTTGTAGTGAGAGTGAATCAATGAAGACATGACAAGGTATACATTTGATTACATTTCCTGTCCCTATAGTTAACTGCTCCTGTGGACATGTGACAGACCCACACTTAGTAGTTGATCAAGAGTCAATACATGACTGAAAAGATTATCATCAGCCTAGTAATTAGGATCCTTACAGTGTTTTGTATTTTAAACACATCTCCTGACTTCCGGTTAAGTTGCGGAAATTGGACCTGGGACAAATCTGTAAACCGGTGATAAAACAGTATTGCTAGCAGAGCTGAAACCTCTATCAGGTGCAGATCTGGCCCACAGTCAGATACCGTACGTCCGCTTCAGGTGGATCTAAAGGCTTTTATGCAGATCCGGCCCAAAGGAAATTGTTATCTGGGTAGCCCATAAAAACATAATAAACTGTTCCAGCAAATCACAGACGAGATGCGCGTTTAGGAGAGTGTCAATTGTACGGGAGAGGGGGGGAGGAAGTAGCGAGCTAGCTCTCTGTTTTGTTTGAAAGTCAACAGAAGTGACGATTAGTCTTTAGATCCCTCACGGGATCAAAAGACTATATATACTATACAGTGTACTATACTCGTTTGATCCCGTGAGGGAAATTTGGTCTCTACATTTATCCCAATCCGAGTGAATTAGTGAAACACACTCAGCACACAGTGAGGTGGAGCACACACTAATCCCGGTGCAGTGAGCTGCCTGCAACAACAGCAGCACTCGGGGAGCAGTGAGGGGTTTGGTGCCTTGCTCAAGGGCACTTCAGCCGTGCCTACTGGTCGGGGTTCGAACTGGCAACCCTCCGGTTACAAGTCCGAAGCGGTAACCAGTAGGCCACGGCTGCCCTTGAACCCAAATGCCTCAGGCTTAGTCCACACGTACCAAACCGATCTTTTTTTCCTCCGTCTTTCCTGGAACCGTATCAAGAATATTTGCGTCCAAACGGATCCATCTCAACACGACTCAACACGTTACTTCATATCCCAGGCCTACAGGTGGCACTGTTTCTTTACAGAAATTGACCAAAACTTGCGCGCTGCAGGCTATACAGACAGAATAGGCTACAACGAAATGGCTAGTGCAAGGAAACCAGAATTGTTTGTGTGGACTGATGGTGAACTGTCAACTGTAGTCAACTGTAAAACTAATAAACTTAATTTTTACGGTTTGTGAAGGGTGCAGTCCCGTCCTTTATTTGGCTAACGCAGGTACAAATAATCTCCTTTACTTTCTTTGGTTGTAGGATAGTCTGCGATTCACATTAGTTTTGGCTATCACCGCGATTAGGCTACTAAACGCTAGCCTACCAAGTTCTAGGCTATTCCGTCGCCACATTTATAATATTGCTATAAAACCTTAGTAACTGTAACCGTTAGTAACAGCCAATACTTTTGCCTGCATCAAATTGCGTATTCGCATTTAGTGCGCAACCATCGGCTTAACATGAGTTCTAAGCGTCTTTGTATGCTTATATCTGACTTCACTAGACTGTGAATGCATGTACAGTATTTATGTTGTAAGACATGTAAAATAAATGAATGACACTGGCACTACGCACAAATTAATTAAAACTTACACCGCACTTCCCTAATAACTTCTGACTAGTTCTCTCGCTTCACTGACAGCTAGAATGCATAAAAAAAACACTGTTCAGTCCACCAAGTCATAAGCTATTGGCAGGGACGGATCATGGCTTGTGCCAAGTGTGCACGTGCACAGGGGCCCTCAGCCAATGGGGGCCCTCGATTTTAAAAAAAAAAAATTGCTATGAATTTAGGCTAGATTATGCCGGTGCTTCTGTCTGTTAATTTGCGGCACAACTGAATGGTGTTATGGAACCGCGGACTGAAAGAAAAAATAAACTAAATGTTTTCCTGATCAACATACTTCTTAATTCATAAAATATAGAGGCATAACATTAGGTGGAAGTGGTAGGCTATGAGTGCTCATTCAATGTGTATGCGTGTTTCTTGAAAGTAAAACTGACCCACTCGTGGGTAGGTGAATGAAGTGGATTCCTGCAATGTTCATGAAAACAGCATAGCGATTGGATAGCCTAATAAATCGCGACTTGTTGTGGGCCTTACAGTAGCTTATATCGTAGCAAATAGCCTATGGCGATGCCGATGACAGATAGGCCTACACTTATTTCACTTTCGTCCGCTGGAGTGAGATAATGTGGGCTGTTCGCAGAAAAGAAATTAATTAGGAGATGATCTGCATCTCCATTTTACCAAACGCCATAGTTTTGCTAACATCTCCACTGTTAACGGAAATATGTCTCCATGCAAGGTAGTGTCAAGCGGCAGTGAAGTGAAAACCTTATCATGCAGATAGCCAATGTTCACGTCACCTGAGTCAGACAGAAAACGGGCCCTGCTTGCTCTGTTAAAGTTTGTATGCCCCTTCCAAACTGCGTTAAAAGGGTATATTTAACAGCCAGAATTTCGACATTTTCCCGGGGGAGACACCCCCGAACCCCCGTAATATGATCAGCACCACCTCTCACAAAGAGTTATAATATATGACATAATGTACTACATTTTCATTGTGAAATTGTGCACCAGCCTGCACAGCGACAGCAAAGAAAGAAGCGCTGGCTGCACGCGCACGTCACTTGAATGAAGACTCTCTCGCCCTCCCCTACTGCCTGTAGGAAGAATATCTCACTTGCAAGTTCAGTGTATCGTACCCGCCGACCTTCAGTCTCAGACATCGCGAGAAGCAGGATCTGATCCGATCAGTTTACATCCTGCATCCACAGCACAGACGAAACACTAGCGATTGTTGCAAACGTGTGTATAATGGCAGAGCCGGCGAAGAAGCAGCGAAAACGCTTGACAGAAGATGCAAAGAAAAGGAAAAGAGCTTTAGACCAAGCGAGGGCTCGCACACGGATCGACACGTACAGACGCTAGGGAGAGTTTTGTAGAGAAAAACCATCATGCTTGCCTGGTGTCCCTTTAAATTGTCATCAAATCTTTACACTGGAAGAGGGAAAACATCATTCAGGTTTTATAGTTGCACCACACACAGACAGGGATGTCACAGAGTTCAAATGATCCGAATATGTTCATGGTCATTGTTTTGCAGATGATCAGGATCTCTGCATTAATTACCACAATCTGTTTGATCTGCTTAAATTCAGGGAGGCCTAAGCATGAACCAACAGAGACTATCATCTCAGGACAGTATCGCATTCCATCTACAGAGACTGACGATGCAACAACAACTGATGCAAGATTAGGAAATCTCTGGCAGAAAATTTGTTGGACATTCTGAGGGTGAGATGTGATCAGTTCTATAGTAACCTTGTCCATTTCAATTGAGGGTTTGAAAAAGGAACTTTTGTCTAAATGGTCTAAAAAGCCATTTGTCTAAAAAGCCATCATTTTGAGTGAGTGCTACATTTTTGAAGTTGCAAGCATTGCGAATGACCACTTTGAAAAATGTATGCTTGCCCTCAAAGTGAATTGTCCATACATCTGAAAGTGGACCAAATGCCTTAATCATCTCAGGATAATGCTCAATGTAGTGGTGTTTTGGGTGCAATCTGAAATTAGGGAATGTAACTTGCAATAAGTCTCTGTGTTCAGACACTTTACATTCAAAGTAATGTATTGACTCATCAGTATGCCTTTTTGCTACAGCCAACTCAACCATATAGCAGCAGAATGTACCATGCATTGTCTCCTTCGGATACCTTATGGCTAATGGTTAAACACTTTTGACATAATGCAGTCAGACAAGTATGACGACAGAGTTTGGTGTGGTTTGGTGTTGGATGGAAAGCTCGCATGAATAAGCAATACTCGTTAAATGATTCTGCAGTTCCTCTTTTTCAACCACAGTCAGGTTCCTTTTTTTCTCACTCCTACTACTGATGTTAGGTGTTCAGTCAGCGTCCTCAAACGCTCATCATTCAGATCTTGAAGAACCTTTTGAATCTCTTGAATGCATTCAGACACACTGAATGATGCAAGGAAACAACAGGGAGGTCCAAGGTATTGTATTGTAAACTGCCAGTGCCCAGTGGATAATTGTCCTGTAGACTATCTGCATTAATACACAAATATTTATTGGGAGACTGAAATATGTGGTGAACACCATGATCAATTAGGAATAATTACACGTGCACTAACACAACAAAGTGCACCTGTTCATCATTTATGACTACGAGGGATATTTTACCAAAGATTATAGTGTCACCAGTGTGCTCCAGAACAACAAGGCCTAGGTGTATTCATGCCGCCTTCATGCCACGTCGGATATTCGGAAATTCGGACCTCCGAGAAAATGACTTGAACGCAAAGTCGGGTCGGATTTTTTGCCTGGAGACTCGTGCGGAAGTCTTGTGCCCCGAGGTGTCCGACTTGACGTCACTATCATATTCTCCAACCAGAATCCAGGCCTCTCCATCCGGCCTCCGTTGCAATAACACAAGAGACGAATCTCACTCTCGTTACAAATAGGCAAGGTAATTTGTCACTAAATTAATACTACAGATAAAAACAACTCAACTATTTTCCTTGATTAACCATAGTAAGCAGTTCTAATAATTTATTTATGCGTTTCCTGTATTTGTTTTCATGAACATTCTTTTTTTGGGAGGTCGGGATTTTGAAAGTTGGGTCCTCCGAGTTTACAACCGGCATGAAGGCAGTATTAGTCCCTTTGTATGTCACTGTGGATACCTCTGAAGTTTTGTTTTTATCAATGTCTGATGCCTCTAGCAACAGTGAATATCACTGTTGGATTATTGTTCATCAATTTGAGTTGCTTCGCCTGCAACAAGCGGTGGAAATAACTGACCACTGCTGAGGTGTGACTGAAGAAGCTGGTGTAGCTAACCCTGTTTCCTCTTGGTCTTTCAGGTCTTCTATCAGGCGGGCAAATACATTCTCTTCACCAAAACATTTGAAGTCATCCCTGCAAAGTAAAACAAGTTTTGTTGAGTCAACAGTTGAACGATGAGGCAATATATTCTTTTTGCCAAAGCCAAGTGGGTTTGCAAATTCAAATGAATCCTGGATAATTAACACTGAAGAGGGAGATTCCTGCATTAAGGCATTGTTTTTACATTTTTGCCATCATTCAAAACCATATCCATTTGGACAATAGCCTAGAAATCTAGACGCACCCTAGCGGCAGCAAATTGCATTTGCTGCCAGGGCTAGTCTAGCAACTCTCCATTGGCTTGTGAGCTCGAAAAATGAAAATTCTATTTGGCTTGAATTCCCTGCTACTTGAAAACAAATAAGATGGATGTAGCTGTTGGCGAACAGTGTGACACGAGTTAAGCTTTTGTTAAGTTGGCAAAAGTTTGAACTAGCCAACTAGCTCCGATGGTGGGAAAGACAACCGATTATCCCGCCCGTCAGACTGAGCACTGCGAACGGTGAGTGCCCAGACCCTACATCTTGATGTGGGTCTGGTTCGCCAGGCTATTTGGACATATGATTTTGATTGTGAATACTGATCCCTAACAGTAGACTGCCTAAACAAAGCAGAAAGTATTTCCTTCAGAGGGACATTTCCCTTTAGAGTTGACAAAAGTCTTCCTTCCCATTGCTATTTCCCAGATACAACTGGGCAGGTGCAACATAATCAAACTTTTCTTCACTATAAATAGATGAAAGATTCTCTTGCTCAAGTTCCCTAACTAGCTTTTATATCTAATCATTGGGGATGTGTAAGTCTCTCAGAGGCGATTTCCTTAAGACGGCAAGGGAAGCTTGGCTTCCCCTAAAATGTCAAAAGAATTCATTGTCAAATTTGTACTATTGTGTTGACTGAAAATGTGTTATAACACGCTCAGCTCAAAGACGAGTTCGTTCAGAATCACCTACACATAGCAGGTCGACTGACAAGATTTCCTCATACATTCCCCTACCTTCACAATGGGGTCATCTCATCTGTCTTTTTGTTTATCCTCCCTCCCTCCGGTCCTATTCCCTCCTTCTAATTAATTTTGTGAAATGAGGAAGGAAGGAGAGACCCAGGATTTGTGCTTAGTAGAACAGGCCCTGCAGAGTCAAATCCTTCAAAGGCAAGACTTCTTCTTAGCATTGCAAAACAGCAATTCAATAAATAAGCACAGCAATTCATAAACACCACAAAGAGGAAAACGTCTCCATTCGGGTATCACAGCACACCATTCCAGTGTACACGTTAAAAGGTTCCCCGCACCCCCCGTCACTAATAAATTATATTGCACTAGAGTGACCTGACTTTCAATTATAAAAGCAGACACAGATACATGATAATCGAATAAGTTATATATACACACACACACATATATATATATATATATATATATATATATATATATATATAACAGCACTCACTGATGCACTTATTGCATTACATGTAAATGCACTGGACTATTATCACTGTTCTTATTACAGTGCATGAAAATGCACTGTACTGTTCTTCCAAGGCTTCTTCTTACTCTTCTTCTAACGCGTTTAATGCAGCTTCAACCGTTTAACGTAGAAACTTCATTCAAACTATGTTACGTAGGTCTTACTTAGGACAAGAGTGCTATGTATTTTTCAGCTTTGTAACTTTTATACTTTTTAAACTATTAATTAAAAACTGTTCAAAATTTCCCCATAGACTTAACATGGGCTGATGACATCACAATAGAGCCATTAAGCAATTAGAATCCTATGCCAGGTGGTCAGGCCACCTGGATCAACTGCCAGTCTCAGGCTTTAAGCAAAGATTCTATAGTTAACTAAGATGAATCATAAGATGATTCACCAATGGAACGAAATGGCACTAGTTCCGGACTCCTAAATAGGCGTGTCAAAACATAAACTTTTCTCTGAATAAGCAATAATAACATATAAATATAATTTTGTAAACTATTTTACAGTCATTGTTTGTGTGTGATGCCAATGAAACACTCTTTAGGACACGGAATTAATAATTTAATTTTGCCCCATTAACCGAGCTAGCTAGCTAACGTTAGCACAGTAAACTGAAAGTGAATGGGAATGTTCGCTAGCTAGCTAGCAGCTAAGGACTTTGGTTAAACTTATATTGTTGCAAACAAACCTGAAATAACATACGTTCAGCAACTTTGTGGTAGTCTACTAGTTCTAGCAAAAAATATGTTAGGTTAGTTTATCATCCATCTCTGAGTCTAAAGTGACAGATCACGAACAAAGCTATTTTTTTCTTTATTTGTTTCGTTGGAAAATACAATTTCAATGTCGGAATGTTGGGAGACATGTGGCTTGTAGAAAATGGGTTCAAAACTTACATCGCTGAATGTAGGGCTAAGGGATTGGTCATATTCTGAGAAAATGACAATTTCTCCCATAGGAATACATAGACACTGGACCTCCCGCTAGACTCCTAAATGGGCGTGACAGCTTCGAACCCCACGTCACAACGTGCCAGAATTTACCCTCTTATGAATCGTCTCGCTTTATCAACCGTCTCTGCTTTAAGCATACAAACTGGCTCTATTAAGACTACACACCATGTTCAACTGCTTCCTCTGCCAAAAACTGTTTCAAAATAAAAGTCCTCACTACAATATTTCACTGTTAAAAAATTTAACCCTTTAAACTACTGAACTTTTAAACTGTTCAGCCATTGTAACTGTTACTTGTCATCAACTATAACTCTTACCCACTGTAGCTAGTAAGCATGGTTAGCATGTTAGCATTTTTAGCAAAACTGCTAAAAATGATTAGCTAAGTTAGCTAAGTAACATGGTTTGCATGTTAGCATTTTCTTTTGCATGCTAGTTAGCATAACTACTAAAAATGATTAGCTAGGTTAACTAAGTCACATAGTTAGCATTTTAACATTGTTAGCATGCTAATTAGCATAACTACTAAAAATGATAAGCTAAGTTAGCTAAGGAACACTTTAAACTACTGAACTTTTAAACTGTTCAGCCATTGTAACTGTTACTTGTCATCAACTATCAACTCTTACTCACTGTAGCTAGTTAGCATGTTAGCATTGTTAACATTTTTAGCAGCTAATAGAATAGTTAGCATAACTACTAAAATGATTAGCTAGGTTAGCTAAGTCACATAGTTAACATTTTACCATTGTTAGCATGCTAGTTAGCATAACTACTAAAAATAATAAGCTAAGTTAGCTAAGGCACATGGTTAGCATAGTATATTTATATAAATAATTTAACCATATAAACTATCCACCTATTTAACTGTTCAGTCATTCCAACTATATTAAACCTCATCTACCTAGCAACCAATATAGTTTGTACTCTGTATGATATTTTACATCATATTTTAGCATTTTCATGCACTATATTTCCTTCATTATCGTCTATTTTTTATTATTCTTCTTCCGACCAAGTTTGACGTTTAAAGGGGTGGTTCAGGATTTTGGACATAGGACCTCATTTCCAAGTAAGCAAGTGTGATATTTATCAGTGGAGACCGTTTTCAACACGTCAACGGTATGTGCTAGCCTGCCACTAAAAACAGTCTTACCTACTCCAAAGGACACTCGAGGCAAATTCCAGACAATCGATGTAAATGTCTGTGTTGATAGAATAGTGTAAGAAATACAACTACCCTCTTGATCGCGTTGCAATAGTTATACTTTGTTCCCTGAAGTTGGTAGTAGTCATTTTGCATCTCAGCGGACTGATATTATCAAGGCTACTACTAGGTATCCCCATTGGAGTGCGCTTTACTGTTTACTTTTGGCTTAGTACTACTAACCGAGCAAGTATAATTCGGGCTGCTAAGACACTAGTCCCTCAAAATGTAATGCGATCGTTGAAATGCAAGGATAGAATAATGTTAGAAATAAAACTATCAATACAGACATTTACATCGATAGTCTGGCGTTATAATTTATTTGCCTTGGGTGTACTTTGGAGTGGGTAAGACTGTTTTTAGTGGCAGGCTAGCACATACCTTTGACTTGCGCTAGCCTAGGACCTGCAAACTCTGCAATTAGAAGGACTGGATGAAACGTGTTGAAAACGGTTCCCTGATAAATATCACACTTGCTTACTTGGAAATGAGGTCCTATGTCCAAAATCCTGAACCACCCCTTTAATGACACTAAAACCACTGAACCGTTTGACGTCATTCAAACACTCTTACAAAGCTCTTGTATCGGACAATTGTACAATGTATTTTTTACATTTGTGAACTTTATACTTTTTGAGACATTTACGATAAAAGAGCAACAAATTCCCATTGAGTTAACATTGACCGCTGTGGCGGCAACTTTTAGCATTATGACGTGACCTGCAGCTGAAAGCAATCAGCCACTGCAATCTCTCTACCACTGGAGCTGTGAGTCTTCTGAACGTTCGTCTTATCGCCTGCCGTGATCCCACTTTAGGCTACTTGCTCGTAACTGACTGTCCATTTGACTCATTTATGTCGTCAAACATTATGTTGTATGAAATGATAGGTCACAAATAGCCAAACTAACGTTATAACGTTACGGGAATAGTTAGCGTTAGCACCCACCTTATCAGCGTTAATAGGCCTAGCAGCTACTGTATGTCGTCAACTTTAAAGTGACCGGTTAGCCGTAGGTTTCGATAACGTTAGCTAACGACAATCAAACCTAACAGCTCCCAGCTAATCACTGACGTTAACGTTACATTTGTTTACTAACCAGCATTAACGTTAACGTAACCAGATACAGTAGTCTAGCGTAATCATATTGTACAGATACTATCTGGCTCTTGATTAAATACACCTGTGGAAAGGGACCTGATAAAAGCCATGCTGTTTGGAAACGGACCATATGACCAAAGTATTGTTAAAACACACTACAGAAGTTGAGGTATAACGTTTGTGTTGTCAACATAGGCTACAGAGTATGTTTACTTGGCCTAGGCTAACGTTACTGATTTCTGCATTATTCTGACCTAAAATTTAAAGTGTAGCCTGGCACGAATCAAGCTTCCCAGTTGTAGTACATCCTAGAGTAGGCCTACATCGTAATCTGTACAAAAAATGTGGATGACAGACCTAGCAAGCTGAATAAACTATTGTATTAAGATACATAATATCAGAATGGTTCATCCTTAAAACTCAGTTTATGATTATCAACAGCAACAACACACCCTTTGCCTACAAAGTGTTCTAAGCTGTTTACTTGAAACTGTTTGGCTATCAACTATCCTTAAACTGAAATGAATAAAACACAAAATGTTGCTTTGTTTGTGACACTATAGGCTAGTATATTTAACTACCATTACAAATTTATGGTGCAACAATCTCACTTAAATATCTAAGTTGTATTGAACAATTGTACACATTCCTTGTTTTTGGTATAAGTCTAACTTGTTTGCTTTTGTCTTTTTAGGTTTCAGACCAGGCCAGACCTACCCTGGAAATCCAGAGTTCTTGCGAGAGCACAATTTGAATTGTGCCCGCAAGATACTCTGGCCACGAGCAATGATCCAAATTTCTTCTATCTCCGAAATAGAGGGACCAATCAAATCGGTGTAGGCGGGACAAAGGCGAGCTACACTGATGACTGACACTGATGAATTGTTGTGATTGGTCGTAGCGTTATCCAACTGCGTGCAGTGAGAGTTTCAAATGCATGTTTGGTGCCGCCCCTTGAATTGGGCCATTTTCATTACTCGTGGCCAGACCCTTAATCTGAAAGATTCCAGGGTCTGGTTTACCAGGCTAAGCCAGACCAGTGTGGTGGTGACCGTGTTTTACATTTCGTGTGTGCATGTCTGTGTGCACATCCTGCCAACCATACATCGCTGACAATAACACTTACATTCATTCCTAAAAACATGTGATCATATCTCAACATATCTGCACATACCCTTGAACTATACTGAGACGTAGATCTGAGATCTACACTGAGACATTTTGAGTATTATATTGTTACAGGAGGACTATGCCGACAACTATATGAAGCATGCATACATTTGAATCATACAATTTGCTGTGACATCTCTGAAACTTAGCTGTGCTGTTAGACCTCTGTTGTTAGACCTGAGCTGTGTGAAAATTAAGATTCTAACCTAAGTTCTGTCTAGACTGCATCTTATTCTTCAATCTATATCACCATCAAATGTGACCTATTACTATTAACTGAGACCTCTAGCTCTTGCTGCCAGTTCAGAATACAGTAGATCTGTCTTAGGATAATATGATTGGCATCAGGCTTGGAATTTCACCATTCTGGGGGCAAGGCCACTTGGCCTTCAGTTGGGCATATTTGGTGGGGGGCACAAAGGCCACATGTCAGGGCACCAAGGCCAAAGTTAACTAGTAGAGTAGTGAATGATCAAAGTTGATCAAAGTTGTATTTAGCCTATTCACTGCAGTAGACCTGCATCACTGTATGAAACATTACAAAAACATGAAACATGACATATTACATAGAACTGTAAATCATCTGATCATCTAATATTTACAGATATCTAGGCTATATATAACATTTATTTTATATTTGGCCTGTTATGAAATCATGTATTGAACAATTTAAGCACAGCTCAGCTTTAAGAAACTCAAATAGCCTAGATGCATGCTTAGCATTTTGTGATCATTAAGGCTACTTTCACAAACTCTTAGTCAGCTGTCCTCTGATTTACCTATATCTAGGCGATATTTGTAACATTTATTTTGTATTTGGCCCGTGGTCATGTGGAACAATTTAAACACATTGTAAAACTTAAAGCCCAAATTTGGAGACATCCATGAATGTCGAACTTTACTGCAAATTCAAAACTGGATTACTCTGGAACGACTAACTGTACAGGGGACTGCTTTACACATTTGTGTTCGGTAAGGTCTCCTGTTTATTCTGATATATGGTTTGTCATATGTTAAAAGAAGGGTTCGTAAAGTATTCCACCGAGATGAATGGGTAGGGAGAACATGGGACGCAAAACCTTCAGTAGAATGTATGATTAAATTGAATTATATTATTTACTTTTCTCGCGAACCGTTCAACACAGCAATTGTCGACTAACATCGTTTAAAAGCTGAGAAAAAGTTATTTCGTTTGATACTTGTGATGTGTGTGATGAATAGGCTACGCGAATAGTTCAACTGAGAATGGGTGAATTTGGACGCACTTTCTTTCTTGCGCTGTCACTTTCTCCACCGCTTGGTTCTCACTGAGGCGGCTTGGGAGTCTCCGGCAGTAGTTCAATAAATCCATGCAGGGCACGGGGCGCTCCAGGACAAAAATGAAGACGATGGGGCCCTCAAACCACTCCAGGAGCTTGACGATGTTGGGACACTCGGGGGGCTCCGACACTATTCTCATGAGGGCCACCTCCAGAGGGAGGCTCACGCCGTCGGCGGGCTTAGAGGGAGGAGCCGAGGGAAACAAGAAGAATTAGAACAAAACCACTAAGTTGGAACTGCAATTAGATTTACAGCTGTTGGGATGTGAATTCTGGATGTGACCTGAGATCACTGATGACATGCCTGAGGTATTTCATATGTTAGGAGTATACCATTTCAGATGCATATGGATGATGACAAGTTTAACTGAATGTAACTGTTTCCATTAAAGAAAGTACCTACCATGGTAATATATTTAAGTGCACGGGGTCTGGCATAACCACCTTAATGGCAACCTGCATAAAGTAAGGTAAATATTTAATTGACTTTTGACTGAGAAAGGAAAAAACTGATATAAGAGCAAGAATATGTTAAATAGTAAGACCAAGAAGTGAATAATATCTATATTTGATATTTAACATATGCACATATCTACAAAACAGTAGTAAAAATATATAAGAACAAGAAGTGAAGAGACTCACTGGTAATCCATCAGACTTTCTGGTTCCTGCATAAACACATCCATACCCTCCTTTTTACCAAGCATTTCTCCAACTGTGTAGCGTGATTCAAAGGGTGCAAAATAAAATTAACATACACAGAGCTGTAAGTCAATTTGTTATATCAAGTTATAGGGGATGTTCTCTCGACAGCCATTTCTACCATCTACAATGATTACAGGAAGTGATGAATAAAAGGGCTATCAATGCATGTTTTTTTATAGTATGAAACCTTGAGGGAGGGTTGGGTCAGAGGGCTCAATTTGTAAATACACTTAAACACAAGTGTTCTTTTGGAAAACCTAAATTGCCAGCTGAACCCACCAGATATGGGATGGTAGATGCTGCCTGCTCCATCTGCAGGGGAACTTCTTCATGGTGGATTATAAACCCAGCAGGGTTAGGAGAGCTCAAAGTCTCAATCAACCAACTCTACTGAGTTCCTGCAGGTTTATGAGAGCTCATTGAGACACCTCAAAGTCTCAATCCACAAATACAGAGTTCCCTTGATTTCTGAGGATTATTGTTTTGATGTAAGATGCCCCTGTATTGCATTTGTGGAACTAATAGACCCCCATGTCAGTTGCCATGTCTTGTGGAGATTATATTTCCCAGTGGAATTGCTTGCCCAAATGTTCTGAGGCGTATGAATGGAACACGGTTCCTTTGGCAACCTCCTTCCCTGTCAGTCAATGATTTTGTGGAAAAAATATATTTGATAACACATTCAGACACACACATCTGATTAAAAGGGGGAAAAATTTATTCATCTGTGAAGTGTGTGTTCATGGTTCAATGCTGATTAGTCTTGAATTGTCTTACAGTTTCCTCCTCTCTCTCCTTGCTGTAACCTAACCCTAGTCTGTGGAGAGCCAGTTGTGCTGGAGGATTTCCTCCAGGACTGGCTGTTTGGCCGGGTCTTTCCTGAAACACCAGTGAATAAGATTACACCATTCTGCACAATTACAGGAGAGCATAACAAATTCATGTTAATTTGTGTCAGTTACTATTCACCTAGACTTTTTGCAACTCAGCTTCAGTTCAGGTTTTCTCTGAACATCTAGGGACAGGTATGTGTACTCTGGAGAGCATAAAAGCTCTGACATTGCCTGACCCCTGGAGAGTCCCCTCCTGAGTGACAAGCGTCCAGAGACATATATCAGCCTTGCTCACAATTGGCAAGTTGCCACAGAGTAGCACACCCAGAGACTAAACAGTGGCCGGACGGTCCTGGTAGCTGTAGTTGTGTAATTACCGTTCCGGTGGAGTGATGGGGTCAAAGATTTAGCATTAGACACAAACACTCCATTGTTGTGTTAGGAGTGTAAGGAGTCTCTTTCAACAGGTCCCCACAGCTAAAGTCGATAAGCTTAACAATGACATTGTCAGGGTTGACCAAGACGTTCTCCTGCTTTATGTCCCGATGTAAAACGCCACGATCACGGCAGTGTTTTGCGGCAAGGACCACCTGACGCATGACATGCTTTGCCTGGCTCTCACTAAGACGACCGACCACCTTGGCTTTTGCAATAGCAATATAAATTTATACAGGGCCTGAGACACTCCAGGATGAGGGTCACAACATTGTCACCCGCAAAATAATACAGGAGTTTGATGATGTTGGGGCAATGTGGCGGCGTACTGTAGATACCATCCTCATGAGGGCAATCTCCAGCCGGAGAGAGACATCACTGCCAGGCTTAGAAAGAAACGAAGAAGAACTGGAGGAGAATTCAAATGTACATTTTAAATTGGAACTGGAGTTGGAGTTAGAATAACATCTGTTGGGATATGCATTTTGGATGTGAAACGGGTTACTTTATTGTATCCCTCCAGATGTGTTTTGGATGATCTTAGATTTAGCTAAATGGAAAAGATCAACTTTATGATAGAGTAATATATTTCTTTGCCAGTGTCTTGGGGATACTCTTGATGGCAGCCTACAGGAATTAGGAAAATAATTAAATGTTTGCCTGATGAAGAACTGCAATTTCTACCACAAAGTTAAAGGATTAAACAAGAAGAGAAAGGTGAGGTGAAGAGTCTCACTTGTAATCCATCAGAGTTCCTGATTCCCTCATAAACAAATCCGGACCCTCCATTACCATCACTTCTCCGATTGTGTAAAAGGTGCTGAAGAATACTGCAGTACAAAGTTGGCATAATTATAGAGATGAGAGTTTAAGAGATTGTCCTTACAGAGATTTCAGGAAATGTTTAATTAAAGGTCTATCAATTGTATATATATATATTTTTTTAAAAAAAAGCTCTGATGGCTTCGTGCTGCACCGAGTGTCTCCTGGACCAAGGAATCAATCTTCCTCTTTTGAGCAGTTTGAGGTGTGTGGTTCTTTTTCAGATCGTGAACGCGTCACGGTTACAGAATTTATAGTTTACCACTACACCTCTGCACACATATATATATATTCAAATCTCATCACATGGAAATAAGAATGTCTCGCGCGCTGTCAGTGGTGCTGAAATGCTGTTCTGTTATTTTCGTCACAACGATAAAGGTTACATTACGTGTGCCTGCTGTTGATAAAATGATGTAGCCACTGGAGTTCGGGAGTTTTGCTTTTCACTTTATTGAAGTGTGGCTGAAGTGCTTCAATTACATTCAATACATAGGCATAAGGCACTCTGCCTTTGTTTTACCCACCTCCAACGGCAAAAACAGCATCTTATTTTGATAAGAAAACAACAAAATTGACCAAAGATATTTGTCCACATGATAAAACTGATGCTCATTGTTCCAAAAATCACAAAAACTCATTTTTGACAAAATTGAAGTTACGGCCTTTTGCCTTTGCAAGGCAGCATAGTCCACACCAGATGGATTCCGACCAATTTTTCTTTATGAGGCTATCACTCAAAACACCCCCCCACCTCCTTACCAGAAACCAATTGCCCCTTGGGGACATTAAAGTTTCCTTACCTTACCAAGAAGTTGGAGTTTGGCCAGCATCTTCTACTGTACTTCCACTCGATCACAGTTGGTCAGGGCAGAGTTCACCTTTCATTTCATACCTTTCTTAGGAAAGGAAAAATCTTTCTTTTGTAGCCTATATTCAATTTCTCCTGACAAATAATTGAGCTCAATTTAACATCAATATGTGATTTCAATAATTGTCTCACATTTTCTCAGTTTATTCTCCTGGGAAATATCCTTTCTATTGTCTCAACCCAAGTGTAATTTCAGTTCAACTTTTTTCTTCTCAATAAAAGGTTATTCATTTCTTAAGAAAATATAAATATTTGAGACGAGAAATCTTTCTCTGGGATCAGTGGACAATGTGAAGCAATCCTTAGTCATAGTCATGAAAAACCCGGAAATGTTTGAAAAGTCAACTTCCATGTCAACATATGTTATGTATCATTAGCTGGTTTCAGACCTAGGTGTAAGTCTGCATGTTCTGCGGATTTCAAGCGGTAGGCCGTATATCTGAACAACATAACCGGCCATTTGGAATTCTGAACTTAGCCAGCTCTACTCCCTACTACTCTACCCACTACTCCCCTAGTATTTCCAATGGACATTATGTAAATGAGCTTGTGTCTGAACGAAGCAAAGAACATGCGGCGATTCTGTTCATGCTCGTGTTCAACCTGTTCAACCACACAGAGATTCTATTAATGTGCGTCGGTGTCATTGACACATATGACCGCATAATGTCAGCATGTTCAGTTCAGTTTCAGTTTATTGTCCCCTAAGGGAAACTTGTCTTGCAGCCAGGTAAATATACAGGTAGCACAGGTAAACACCACTTACACATATAAATAAATAACACACTACTAGTTAAAAAACACTGTTACACTACTCCTCATCTACAGTCCAAGAATTGTGCAAATTTAGCAACTGAATTGCACTTGGTATAAAAGAGTTCTTTGTCCTATTGGACTTCTTATTGGAGTTCTTTGGTCTTAAAACAAGACTCTGAATCTCCGGCCTGAGGGGAGGACCTCAAAAGAACAATGAAGGGGGTGATTTACACGGTCCAATATGGCATCTGCTTTCCTCATAACCTGCCTCTCATAAATATTTGTCAAGGAAACCTGTGGAAAACCTATCAACTTACCAGCCACCTTCACAATATGGCTGAGGTTATTTTTCTCCCTCAGGCTGATGCCCCCATACCAGGCAATGAAAGCAAAAGAAAGGACAGATTCAATAAAAGATTTATAAAACAAAGACAGGATAACCTTATCCACATTAGAGTTAAGCTTCCTTTAGGAAGTACAATCATTGTTGCCCTTTTTGCAGGTCATCTCTATGTTTATGTCAAATTTAAGTTTACCGTCTATCACAGTATACCCAGATATTTATACTGCTCTACCACCTCTATGCTGATTCCTGGTGATGTTAGCATCATATCTGAATCACCCGTAGGGTTGGACCTCCATTTGACAAAGATCCGCATACTGCGGAGGACGTGTCTGAAAGCAGCTGTTAAGAGGTGTTAAATGAGTTTGGAAATATTCTTGGTAGTAAGGGGTTTTTGAAAGTGTACTATATAACAGTGTTTTCACATAATGATAATGCCTTTTGAACACATTGCTTTATCTTACAGGCTGACTGCTATATTATTTTACGATTGTCCTCCTACCTGAAGGACATTTGAAGTGTAAGTATTTATTTGGATAGGCCTAGCGCATTGTCTAGCATAATGGCCACTCAAAGCGCTTCACATGGATATAGACAAAGACAACAGATAATGCTACAAAAGTACAAACAAAAGAAAACTGTAATCAGCCATTTTATGATTTTATTTATTTAGAGGAAATCACAAATAACTCAACATACAGCAAATGTTATACTGTCATGAGACAGGTTAGTTTTACCCTACTGATGATGTGTTGCAATGGTAATCCTGCTCAGTACAAGAGGAACCACAGGTTCCTCTCGTGCCCATATTCTCACCATATACAGGCTCTATAAGACAACACACTCACACATTTAACCACTGTGACAAATATTAAATTCATGTGGGCCTCTGGCACAAGCGGCAGCACCATACCACATCTGGATGGCAGTGCCCAGGTTCCATTTCCTGATCCCAGCCCATCTCTCTCCCTCACTTGCTTCCTGTCACTCGCTACAGTCCCATCGACATAAAGGCAAAATCCCCAAAAATATTCTTAAAAGAGAAATTCACTTACCTATGAAGCTTAACGTAGAGCAAATAGGCTGCTAAGCAGACAGCACATGGGTCATTCCACGTCAATTCAACCAGGGCCCACGCACATAGGTCTCAAAGAAATCTGAAAAAATGACCAGGTGTACCTATGTTACCCAGGAGACACACTGCAAAATTACTTTTATGTAAGATCAATACTTTCCATGATACAGCAGTTTTACAGGGGGAGGGGGGTGTCGATTTTGTTCGGCCTTTTTTTTTGTTAAAGTTCACAAGCCCATAGTGCAAGAACTAAACCATGTAGGAGGCTCAAATTTTGCATGCTGGTACATAAATAGGAATAGTGTGTAGCAAAATCGTCACGTTTGGTCTGGATGATCCTGCATGGTCATAGCTATCCCTCAAAGTTGATAAAACATGTATTGGAGTTTTTGGCTGGGCAGAAAATAAATTCCTTCAGGGTCTGAACAGCAGACCTCACAAGTCTGAAAAACCATTTTGGTTCTAATTTTCAGAGCACCCAAACACCTTGTGGAAATATACAAAGATGTTTTTAATATTTTTTTTTCTTTATTCTCCATGATCCCTTCTTTTTAAAAACACCAACTTGACTTGTCTTACGCAAATCTTTCTTTTTTATTTTCCACCCTGAACATGGGCAAAATACACCATTGAGATCAATATGTTTATATAGTTACCACAGTGCCACCTGTGGTTGTATAGAGTAACCTGTGTTTAGTTATTACGCTATCCTTGTTAACTTTGACAAAAAAAAAAAGAGGCCGAACAAAATTGACACCCCCCTCCCCCTGTAAAACTGGTTGTATCATGGAAAGTATTGATCTTACATGAATGTAATTTTACAGTGTGTCTCCTGGGTAACATAGGTACACCTGGTAATTTTTTCAGATTTTTTGAGACCTAAGTGCGTGGGCCCTGGTTGAATTGACGTGGAATGACCCACATATATATTCACTATACACTGACTGGCCCTCCAAGACCCACACCCAATCATTTAACCACTGTAACAAAAACAAATGAATTTACCTGTGCCCTGCTACAAAGGAGTTCCCCTCTACAAAGGAGTTCCTCTGTTCAGTGAACCTACAGGTCAAGGTCGCAAAAGAAAATTTAAAGGAATACGCCACCGTTTTTTTAAATTGGGTTATTCACCGTCTCCCCTAGAGGTTAGATAAGTGGGCAAAAGCTTGTTTGTCTCCATGCATGCATTGTTTTAGCCCGGCAGTGCCACTGCTAGCTTAGCTTCACATAGTGAATGGAAGGGAGACGGTGAATGACTCAATTTCATAAAACGGTGGCGTGTTCCTTTAAGACTGCAGGTCAGAGAGGACTGGAGTATTTGTACAAACCATGTTCCCATGGGCTATTGCCATCTTCTGGATCTTCTTGAAAGTAAAGTCTGTGATTCCCAAAAGCCATTCAAATTACACCCATCCCTTCCATGAAAGTGAAGAAATGTGTGGATAGGCTGGAATTGTATATAATTTGGTCTAAGCCTCTTGTTTACATTGTCAGAAATGGAAAGTGTAGCATATAACTTCAACCAGGAAGACTTGAATTCTACGTCATTCATTCATTTATTACCCTCAACCAATCACCAGCTGTCACCAGTCTTATAATGAATTTTCTACCTGCTTCACTGCCTCAGGTACCATCAATCCCACAGTCCCCACCTTCCTCCCCACCACCACCAGTTTGGTCTCGGTCTCCTTGTCCAGGGGGTACTGTAGCTCCACCCTGCCAGCTTTGACCAGGAAGGATTTTCCAGGTTAAGTAAAGTCCTGGACTGCTGACGATTTAACTATTTTTTTGTGATGAACTTTTTATCGATTTTTATAAACATGAAGGGGGGCAGTTTATAAAATGGAAACATGACAGTGAACCCCCCCACACACACACACACCACCACACAACCCCCCCCCAAAGTCCACAGTGCAGTGCCAGTGATGCTTAGTTTGATCACTTTAAAGGCTGAACATTGACTACTTTGATGAATATCAACACATCCAGGGTTGCATGTTTTACAGACCAAACAACATCCTTCATCAAAGTTCTAACAGACAGATAATCGAACAAAGGAAAAACTGGCTGCTCTGTCCATTCACCTGCCTGTTGTCTCAGGTGGCATCTGAAAATGTACCCATGGCATTTAAAGGTACAGTCATTGATTAGGCTATATTCAATATAATACAATATTCATTGTATTCAGTGATATTCTCCTTGAGTTTCTCTAGCTATCTGTCTAAGATGTACTTATAGTAACTCTGTGTTTGCACACAGTCAAGGCTCTATAAATGGAGATCAAAATGATTTGAACCAAACCATACACTTCAGATGATCAGTAACCTTGCTTCCGGAGCACAGGGATGCATTTGATTGGCTGTTGATCCTAAATATCAACATCCTGTTTCCAGGAGCAGTCAGTTCCTTTAAATGGCACATTATGCACAAAAACATTAACAAATCATTCAGAATGCTGCCACAGATATGAATTTGGACTAGAAGAAAAGTAAACATCTCTTCTTAGAGAGTTTCAGGTCATTTTATTATGATTCAACTCAATTAGGCCTATACATTCCAGACTCAATAAATGTTCCCTCTAGACCCCTAAGGTCTGCACCATAGGGTCTGCACTACCATGGGTCATTTCCAGACAGTGGACAAGAAACTATAGGGAGGCTACCTTCTTGTATCTTTTTTATTATCTTAATAATAAAATATTTTGAATAAAATGTTATTACCTTGATCTTGTATAGGCTCTTGTTCTAATTGGCATGTTCTAATCTCTACATCTAACCTTTCAGATGGGTCAGGCCCTTGAGTCGTGGATCTCCTCGAGGTTTCTTCATATATGCATCTCCAATTCTAGGGAGTTTTTCCTCACCCCTGTTACCCATGGGCTCTCTCTGAATGTTTTAACACTCTGTAAAGCGCCATGAGACAATGTTTTGGTGCTCTATAAGTGAAATTAAATTGAAATTGAAAATGTATTTTCTTTTATTTAGTTAATTACTTTATAGCCTATTATTATTTTTCACAAAAGGCACTGGCTATAAAGTCTTCTATTTAACTAATTGATTGCTTGATATAATACTTTGGTTCTCCAGCTAACAAACCTATAGCCTTGTCCTCAAGAGCCCTGTAGATAGGCTAGGTTGGTATTTTGTGTGTTTTCTGGTGTGGGCAGTTTGAGAGAAACACAACACACACACATAATCTCTTAGCAAGTTACATCACGTCTTCAGACTTTAGCAACATACAGCCTTAAGGCAAGACATTCATTACACCGATGTGGACCACTGCCTAAACCTCAGTGACTTATCATGCTTTAACCGGCGTTCTATACATTATCCCTTACTTAACCCCACCCTCACGTAACAGGGTGTTCCCGCAAAGTCTGAGAAGCAGGTGATGCTGTCTGGCGTGTAGAATAATTTAATAAAAAGTTCTGTCATAGAACAAAACCCTTTGGAGCGTTATCTAATAGGCCTACAATACACAACTAGAGGGCTACTATATTAACGATAACGGGCATATTTTCATAGCTTAATTTCATGTTGGCTCTTCAAACGTATCGTTGTATTCGGAATTAACAGCACTTTTCATTGGATGCTTAGCGGGTGGACGTACCGCCAGCCTCAACAGCAGGACAAATAACAATTTAGTCTTGTATCTGGACATTTAAGAAAGCCTAGTTTAAGATTACAAGGTGGACAATTATTTTACCCTATTGATGCATTGACGTTAGATTAGCCTACAAGGTGGACAATTCAACTTTGACGTTTTAAGCTTTCAATAGCCTATCATTGACACAGGCAACAGCTTCGGCGACGGATGTGTTGGTGCTTAATTTGCAATACAAATGAGCCTAGGCTAAAGACACTCCATGATATAAGATAAGCGGAAGTTTTTGTAATAGGCCTACATGTGGACTGAAGAACAAAGCTTGTGGTAGTTTTGAAGTTTTGCAGAGACCCAAAGTTTATTGAGAACAGTGTGACCCCCTGCTTCATATAGATAGCTCGCTGTCTAGCATTAAATGCTAGTTCTCACTTGAGTTACACTATGCTATTTCAGCACCACCTGCATGCGCAGCTGTCGCTGTTTTAATACAACAGGCCGGGCGCAAAACGCACCAACTGTCAAGCGGCAGTTGTAGGCTACCAGTTTAAGGCCAGCAGTGTATTTCAAGATTCCTTGAATTATATTGAAAATCGGGCTCATCACGGTAAGTGCGCGGTGTGTTACACTGATTAATTCCGCTATTTAACAGTGGAAAAGGCGCTTTCCTCTCTATTAGGCTACAACGCATTTGTGCTTAAACGACGACGCATATTCAAAGTGTGTTAACATCTTGTTATCCTGACACAGGCCCTAACTATCTCTATTATTGAAATACCATTTCGATACATGTTTGCGGTAATGTCCACTGATTCAGCTGCTCGTTTGGCCTGGGGTCTTTATTTCGCGTAGCGCAACTGACAGAGAACAAGTCAGGACAAATAGCCTAAGCGTTATTTAGGGTTATCTCAGTGATCTACCTTTGTCTTCTTGTTTTTTAAATGAGCCTAATCGTGAAATAATGTCTCTCATCTGACACATTAATCTCATCTGACATTTTATTTTATGTTCCTCTTCTGACGCATTTGGCACATACTGTAGGCTACAAACTACATTTTAGCAGCGACATTCTGTCGGGTGTAACATCTTAATTTCTTTCACTTACATTAATATTAGGAGACATTTGTGTTTGTCATTCACAAGCGTAACACTGCAGTTGATGAATATATAGAACTACGTTTTCGTGAGGGTTTAAGACTGCCTTTTATGCAGTCACATTTTGGTGCATCAGGCGTATATTGGGCTGCAGCATTTGTGAATGACCCCCTTATGTTCAGCATTTTAGGGTCAATTTCAATAATCAGTATGTGCCAAACTGTATAATACTCCTTAGATTATTATTTTAACATTAATTGATTAGTAAAAATGTTTTAATTTAAAGGAGTCTTACAAACCTTAGTGTGTGCTTAAAGACAGTTGGTTTGGATACACCTGTTAAAACACATATACAATCATTGAGCATATTTATTTTCAAATGTTGGTGATGGCTGAAGTTTGGCTTGATTTGTTTTTATTAAAAACTTGTCTCCTCAATACAAAACAACCCCACCCAGTCTTTTAGTTCACACTGCCCAGCTCCGCACAGCTCAAAACACAGCTCTTTGTATGGATAAAAAGTGTGCATTTGGAGAGGTGCCCTTCTGGAGGGTGCCTACCATCTGAATGGACCATTCCCGTCAAGAAACTATTTTTCCTCAGTAAAACAAGTAAAATACAACAAACTTAACCATTTAAAAATATCCATTGCCCTTTAGAATTAATTATGGGTCACCATGGGCAGCCCCAGGGTCTGACAGCTGTAAAAAAGCCAGTTGGAGAGTCTCTCTGTTCCAGCTGCCTTTACACTGACAACTGACGCTTTGTATTGCCTGTATGACTGCTGTTTGGACCTGTAGACATCACAGTCTTGGGGGGAGGCCATGGGCACTTGGTAAGGGGCTTGTCAATTTGAAGTTGGTGGCATAACATTTGAATGGAGAATATGGGGATTTTTGGCCCTTTGTGCACCAAAAGGCCCTTAGTGGCCCCACAGGGCCCTTTATACAACAATTAAATGGTATAGTCCAATGTGAGCACCCCTGCTTATTGAACTTACATGGAAGTGCCCCTTTTGCAGGGATTGCTGGGAAGAAGAAGATCAGTACAGATTGGGACTTTGGAGAGGGAGGAAGCACTCTGAAAAGGTAAGAAGTGGTGATATCTCCAATGGCTTGGTTGCCAGTGGGCAGTTAGTGGTGTTGGATTGCCCTATACATCACATCTATGGCTAAAGATGTGACTTTTGAAGTGCTATGTGATTTTGTTTCATAGCTGAAAACAGGGGAGGGTGAGGTCTATGCTAGCCATAGAGAAGGAAATATGGAGTCTAGGCTAGGGGGAGCTATTGCTACCTCAGGAGTGGAGTGCATATGGGCTGGTGCTTTGTAGCAGTAGGGTGAATGGGGACTCTTTTTTTACCACTCACATTGTCAGAAGTACTCAGGAAGGTGTCTATTGTTAGTTTGTAGCGTGATTAGGAAGTTTGTGTTTGTTCCTCTGTAGTTAGAATGATGTGTGTCCAGTACAAACAGCCTCTCTGCCAAACTACCCTTGAACTTGAGGGGAAAAGGAAGGAAACTTAAAAACAATGCTACAGAGCTGAAGAAATCATAACAAAATCAAGTGGACATTCAAATTTCATTATTTATGAAGACTTATATGTGGTATTTAAGTGAAAAATATTTAAAGATTGCTATGCATGTGTAGTGACAGAGAGCTTTCAAGATGGCTGCCCCTGTGTGGAGAGTTTTGTTAAAGGGCTCCATACTTCCTGATTGAGCTCATCACGTTGTTGATTTATTTACACTCTTATCATAGTCATGTTTATTTATTTTTTTACAAAGCTAATTAGGAAAAGGTTCATTTTTATTTATTTGCTGTTTATGAAATTATCACCTAAAAGATAGAGTGGATGGTTTTGGCCTCTATTTACTTACTTTGAACCTAGTATCTAGCTGTAGCATCCAAGGCCCAACAGCTGAAATGAAAATTTACCTCCAGACGTGTTAGACCCTGCTGTCTGGCCCTGAATGTCTTAGATCTTTAAGGTTTGCTATGGGGTAAACATGCCCTGTGTGACAAATCAACACAAGCCTCCAGGACAACTGTGCTACTAGCCACATTGAAGCTTGCACAGAGATGGATAGGTGCCACTGAAAACATAACACAGGCATCTCAGGCCCCACTGGACTGTTAAAACATACACAAATATTATCTCAAAGGGTTAAACTATGAGAAGTGCAATAACAAATAAGTTATAAGGAAAGTTAGTGTAATAATTGACTTTGACATATGGACTTTGACATATTTCTTTATTATATATTGCTATTTAAGATGCCTAACTAGTTTTTAAGCTATTAACCCTTTCACTGCTCAATGATTATTCAAGAAATATTCAGATTTCTTCACATTTTGATGCAAAGTTGGCAATTCCACCTCAACGAGTTATATACTTTTAGAAAAGGTTAAACAGAGCAAAAATTATCAAGTCTTCACACATGATTTGATTTACTAGTTAAATAAATAATGTAATAAATTATCATAATGAGAACTAATTAGGCCCTAAAATGTTTTGAGTGTCCTCTGTAGAGTTGAGTTGTACATGAAAGGGTTAAATAAATAAGGATGGCTGGATTAAGTACTCAAAAAGTAATATATGCCCTCACTAAAGCAGATTTATATATCCTTACACACTTTTTTTACAGAGATGTATGTTTTTTACATGAGAAATAACCTCATGTAATAGCTTACACCTCTTCATCCATATTAAAAACTGTCCAGGCATTAAAGGGTTAAACATGTCACGTCAAGTGGGGCCTCACTTCCCTGGCATCTTCCTGCCACTGTTACTTACTTGGGAACTATTGTGAACAAAAAGGTGAAAATGAAAATCACTGCCCCCTGTGGTCAATTTCAGGAACAATTTTCATGTTCCAGTACATACAGTAAGTGAGAGTGTTGAACCATGTCCCAAGTGTGCATAACCTCCATTGTGATCAGTCCTCTGCACACTTGTTTCATGCTGGTCCTCTATGCTTTGCACTGAGCTAATGCTGCATTTCGACTACATCTGGCTTCCTGGTTGAGTCAAACCCCAGAGTGTGCCTTTGGTAGAGGTGTGAAAACTCTGATATGGCTGGAGGGCTAGATTTAGCTTGCATCCACTCAGGCTGTTATCTCTTTACACTGAGCTCCTGCTGCTCCCGCTTTGCTCTGTGTACCCCATGGCCTAGTCTCGTGTCTAAGCATGTGGTGGAGTTGGGTGTTGGGCCACACCTACTGGGGGCTATTTCTCTTTCATTTTCTGGATTAGATGTCTCTCTGTCTCACACAAAGTATACATTACCTAGCCGAGGTGTGGTGTACGTACCTCATTGATGCTCTCCCATGGTGTAAGCAGTGGCCTTATGATGTTCTGTTTTTGCCATCAGAAGAGGGTTCTGGGTGGCCCTGCAATGACACAGAAAATGGAACACATTTTAGTTCTTGTTTAATCCTCTTCATAATATGTATGTCTTAAAGAGTTGGACTAAGCTGTTAGACTAAGATGAAAGTCTGATTAAGTGAAAATGAAAAACACGGGGAAGTTGCTTCCTACGCGTCGAGTCATAGATGCTCGTTTTACAACACTAAACAGAGAACATACTGTATAATGGGGGCAGTATGTCAGTGAAGGAGTATCTTGTGGACGTGACACCCCCTTCTTTTCTTACTCATCCTGTTCCTGTTTAACATCTCAGCTTTCACATCAAACAGGAAGTGCACAGAGGAAAGGGCAGCATGCTGCTCACCCCTTCGCCCCAGCGGCGACCCTAAGACCCCAAGGCTTTAATGTTTCAAACCATATTTATGACAAACCCAAGAGGCCAAGAAAAACTTGGTCACTGCACACTCTATCTGCCAGCCTTTGTCAAGGTTCCTAAAGTGGAACCCAAGAGGTCCACATCTATGCAGCAGAGTCTGAGAAGACCTGTATTAGTTCACAGCTACCTCCCTCACTTACAATCTTTTTAATTGCATGATGAAGAGTCCACACAACAAAGGTGTCAAAATGTAAGCTAATGTTGTAGGTAGGCTGCTGCATCACAGTGTGATTGACATCTGTCCTGTCTTGTCCTTCTACAGGTGTTATCTGAATCATACGCCACTCTCAAGGAGATCTTTCAGACACCAAAGACAACTTCTCTTCCAAAGAGGACTTCAACGTAAGACTTCAGATTATCAATAATTGTGTGACCTGAAACAAAATACTGTTGTTTTACACTCAGTGGTAAATGAAAACAAAACAGGGATGTCAGTACTTCAGATTGGTTTCCGCATTCAAATAATTGTTTTGGTATGACAGCAGAGGAATGTGTTTTAATAAGTTAAACAAACATAGTGTTCATACAGTAATTCATGGTCACTGGCGTTCTTACTCTGAAACAGCTGACAACTTAAGGGTCCAAGGGTAGGGAATGGGGGTGGGGTGTGTGTGTGTGTGTGTGTGCGTGGGGGGGGGTCAGCTGTTTGACAACATGTGGTCTTCCCGTAAACCTCTCGCCTCCCTTTCCACATCCACCACTGTCCTGCCCAGTCATACAGTCATACAGAACATTAAACTACCACGTCATTCCTGTCCTCACCGCTGCAACATGGACCGCCCTTTCTACATTCAAAACATGTGTATCTGGTTATTTCATATTATAATTCAGTCAAATGGGACAAACTAGTTTGGCTGGACCTTTTTCTTAAGTATAGCCTGGGTCTGTCCCTGCACCAACTGCTGCAGCCATTTTCTGTTCAGCAATATGGGTGTGAGCCCAGGCGCTGTGGATTGCGGAAAGGCTGCATTTTTTTCCCTCCCTCACCCAATCAGCATTGTTCAAGTATGAGTCACTCCCACACCCTGCCCTTATACGGCATAGAGGCTGGGACTGCCTTAGAGTGAAATGGTGGCTGCCTGTTCACAAACAACAGCAGCTCGCCATTAGGAAGAGACCAGCTGCAGAGCCTAAACCAAGGTAAGATATCATGCCCAGCTCTGTTTTCTCTCTTCTGAATGCTGTGAAATGGTTTCATGTTGCTGTTGTGACCTGATGTTGTTTTGTTGTCATGGGAGCTCCATATGAGACACATTTGACTGCCTGAAGCTAACTGTAGCCGTGTAGCATTAGAAAAGATTTCACTTCCTCAAGTCATTCTGAGTGTTGTCATTAATCACACTGGCTAGTCATGGTTGTTTCGGTAGCAATAATTTAAGACCTTGTTTCACTGGAGCAGTTTATGTGTTTTTTTTTCTGCCTCTGCTCCGGTCGCTATCTTTAGAGAGATTATGTAATATGAAATCGTAGTGTGGCATAAAATGAGGCATATGTCTGCACTGTAACATTTTACCTGTACAGTATATTCCCTGGTAAATGAAGCTAGTACAATGGACTGTTCTGAGTTTTATTTTCCAAAGAGTGGTAGCTCAAGAAAACAAGCTTTCTCTCCTTGCTGGAGGAGGGAGGGAGGGACTGTCACAGTCCTGAGTGCATGCTGATAGGTTTCAGTGTGCTCAGTTTTCAGAACTGGACAGCACCCTGTGACTCTGTTGTAAATGTAAATGTTTTAACCTTATTAAATGTTTAGATTTGTGGTTTTCAAATGAATTCAAACATTTAAATTATGAAATATAATCAAAAAATCTATCAAAACAGATAAAGCTTGGCAACATGACAGAGATGCATCATACCTCTTTATATAAAATGTATCTTCTACCAACATTTATGATCAGTTAACTGGGTATATAACTGCCATCCAAAGACTTTTGAATATGATGCAGTACGATAACCAATCTGTGTCCTGCTGACATAAATAAAAAAGGCAATCACCAGTTGGAGCTAGATTATGTCATACAATAACAAGTGCTTCACCAACAAGTGCACCACCTAACCTTTCTTTTTATGATTTCAGACCTGCCATTTTGGGACCAACAAGAAGTGATGGCAAACAAGGAGCAGATCAGACAGACTGCAGTCAAGGTGCTGGGCTGCGTGGAGAAAGTCTCCTCCTTCGCCTCCTCCATCGACCCGCTGTTTGGCATCGTCTCCTCCCTGGTGGGCGTTGTGCGCAAGGGCCTGGGCCAGGAGGAGGCCCACGAGATGGACGGCGAGTTCCGGCAGGTCCACGAGAAGCTGGAGAGCATCTCACAGCGGAACAAGCAGACCTTGCAGCAGATCCGCATTGACGAGGTCAACGAGACTTTCGGCAAGTACGAGGAGTACATCAAGCACCAGTACGCGGCCTTCAACACCATGGTGGAACGGGTCAAGAAGGACCCTGAGCACGCCAAGTGCTACATGGACGACTTTGAGAGCATCTACAAGCGGGACAAGAGCGACATGAGCTTGGACGTGTACTACCGCGGGGTGATGGGAACGGGCTCGGTGTTTGGCAGGCCGCTGCTGAAAGTGTATTTGGACCACTGCGAGGGCAACAGGAAGATCATGGAGGCAAGGTGCTCTCACATCGCCCATCTCTTCCACATTGGGCTCATGGCTCTCATGGCCTACACAGCCGTCACCGAGGATGACGAGGATGAGGTCAAGGAGAAATGGGCCCAGCGAGTGGCTGATATACAGGACAAAATGTTGGAGATTTTGAAGCAATGCAAAGAGAACTAGGATGGGTGGAGGGTTGTGGGGTTTAATGGTCTCTCAAAAATTCCTCACCGTCCCTCCTCTAAGAGATAAAACTGGACAAAGCCATTTTTGGAACCAAGAAATATCTATGTCTATAATTTAGGTGTGAGCAAATTGTCTTTTTCTTCAAAGAAGTTATTATTTGATGTGACATTTTATACTATATTCATATAGCACTGAACTTTTTTTGTTGTTCTTTTGCAATTTCTGTTACCATTCATATGCTGCAATATGTGCGGAAAGACTGAATGTATGTCATATGTATATCCTGCAGTTTTAAGTATTTGCATATTGTCATTCCATCCACATAATCATGGACAATCTACAGTATGTCTATCTATTTTGAACATTAAAGCAAATACTATTCCTGCACATTGTCATTGTTTGTAATTTACATATCGAGGAATATTTTAATGAATAAATTGTATTGATATTAAAACTTATATTATTAACATATATGTTATCATATTAACCTAGAGTAGATTATACCCTTCATTAAATAATAAAATAAGCCATATGTTTATATACTCATAGACTAAATCACTTCCATAGAATGCTGCAGCCTTGCCTTCTTTTACCCTTATCTACCGCCTGAAATATTTTGTTATCTAGTGAGATGGCCTCCAGATGTACTTTTTCAACGTCAAAAGTCAACCTGTAAATCTGGTTGTATCCTTGAGTTGAGCAGTAACAAGGAACAGATCATGAGTTGATAAGAAAAGCCTCTTAATTTTTGGTGTGCTAAGGGTAATTAATTGTTGTTCATCTTCATGTCGTTTCCTCAGCCAGGCTATTGCCGGCCTGCTGCCTAGTCTCCTGCTGCCATGGCGGACACCGACATTGAGATCCTGGAGGACCGTGACAAGCTGAAACGGAGCATGGTGAAGGTGCTGGAGTGCGTGGCCACCATCTCGTCGGCGGCCGCCGTGGTCAACCCCATCTTCGGTGTGGCCGGCTCGCTCATCCGTGTGGTGTTGCACCACATCGACGACGAGGAGATCAAGACGCTGAAGCGCGAGTTTGGCAGCGTGCACCGTGCCCTAGACGAGCTCTCGCAACAGCACCGCAGTGCCCTGCTCCAGATCAAGAAGGAGACACTGGACGGCCAGTACTGCCGCGTGGAGGAGAACCTCCGCAACCAATTCCGCAAGTTCATGGAGGTCGTGGAGGCGCGCCCCGGCACACACCAGCAGCGCAAAAAGGATGACTTCGAGGAGAGCTACGCCAACGACATGGGCGACCAGAATCTGCACACGCTCTACGAGGGCGTGATGGGCAAGCCCAAGCTGTTCAGCCGGCCCATCCTGGAGGTGTACATGAAGCACTCGCAGGGCGACCGTCGCGTCATGGAGCACCTCTGTACGCGCCTCACCTACCTCTTCTGCATCGGCCTGATCGCGCTCATGGGCTACGCCGCCATCATCGGTGACGACGAAGAGGGCCTGAGCGAGGAGTGGACCGAGAAGATGGAGAACGTCCAGGAGTGCATGCAGGACGTGCTGAGGAGGTGCAAGTGAGGAGGCCAGAGGAGGCGAGGATGCTCCCTCCCGACTGCTCCTTCTTCTCATGTTACCATGCATTGGACCTCCCCTCCCCCCTCCTTCTCCCATACCTCCCTCAAAGACTCTTCTTTTCTCTTTCTTCTTCTCTTTTTCTTACTGTGTTACATTCTCTGTATGCATACAGCAATCTGAGATTCCATTCCTAAAGCTCCTGGTATAGTGAGCAGGCGACCCAGAATGTTGTAGAGCTTGAGAGGGTCTCATGCTGTGATGCAGACTGCACTTTCTCTCTCACTCACCTGTGCTTGTGTACTGTTCAGGCCTGATAGAAGTGTTTTTCTGTTCTTCTTTCTGATCTCTGCACTTTTTTTTTCTTTTTCCAACAATCGTAGTGAATTCCTGCTGGCTTTGTGAGGGTACGAAACTAGCTCTCATAGTTGTTCAGGCATATTTAGCAGCAGTTAGGCAGATTAGCAGCAGTTAGGCAGCAGAAAGGCAGTTCCACCATCATATTCTACCATAATCCCGCATCCTACCATGTATGATGGAGTGTCGAAGAACAGTGGCGTGAACAACATAGCCTCATACTGTATGCATGACTGGTCTGTGACCGCACTAGAGCATTAACACAGCACAGCACAGGAAGACAGACCTGAAGGTCATATGAAAAACGCTAATACACTTGCTAATACCACTGAGTGAGTAGCCTCACACAAACACTATTGCTATTACTACTATCTATTACACCATATACATGTACATGACACTAAGAGAAGTGGTCATATGCTGGACACTTCATGTTTCACAATTTACCAGAACAAATTATTCCATATACTACCACCACTATCACAAAACCTGCTTTTTTGTATATAATATATATATAACAATAAGCAGATTTCTTCTGCCGGTTTCTTAGTTCAGCAAGGTCCAGATTTACTCTCAAAACAGAACACTATAGACCCAAAGTAGATTACAACTACCCAAAGTAGATTACAACACTAGAGTCAGTTTGATGGTAATTCTGATTTGAAGTTGAACTGATCAAACCCTTTCATCCTTAGTGTAAACAGAACCCGTCAGAAACAGCACGGTTTCATTACACCTCATTGTTCAAGCACTACAACGCACACACACACATTGTGCTGTCAACAGCATGTCATATTCTTCAGGGATTGAATATTATGGTAAGAGATGTCAAGTATTGCCGTAACAAACAAGTCAGTGAAAAGAAAAGGTCAACATTCTATACATAGGAATGCATAGCCCTTTGGTGAATGCTCTGTTAAAGAATCAATTATATTGATTAAAATGAAGATATATATGTTCCTTTTAACATGCACATTTTTGCCATCATACTTTGTTATTTTCTTTTTTAATTTAGTCAAATTCTAATATTAATGCCATTGAATTAATGTAATTTATATATTTTTCATAATTTTCCCATTATTTTACCAAAAAGCCTTCAGTGCCTCTATGGTGTAATATATACATGTTATGCTCCAAGGCTTCAAGTTTCACATGTTTCAGAATTGTCTTTAAAAAGATTTGAAATAATATCATAATTTTCAGCAGCAAAGCATTGCTGTATTGACAAATTCAATTAAATATTTAGTTGAAGGAAAGTCCAACTGGACATTACAATACGCAAATGTGTTCTTGTGATATATTCAGCAATTTCCCTATATTATGTGACGTTCAATTCTCTGTTGCATAATGCTTTCAATAAAGATATATAATAAAACCTACCATGAAAGTGACTATTCATCCAACAACAGTTCGCTCTCTGCTGGTGTTGCATGGTTTTTCCCTGTGGAGGACAAAAGCAATCAGTTAGCAGAACCTGCAGGTATTTTCACAACTCTTTCAAACTCATTTATACATTTATATTAAAGTGCCTTGTATGACCTGTCAATGGGTCACATTTGTAAAATGTTAACTCGATACTGTGACAATTCTACAAAGTTTTACAGAATTGTCAGATACGGGATAGATACAGGAATTATGGGGGCAGCCGTGGCCTACTGGTTAGCGCCTCAGACCAGAGGGACTTGTAACCAGAGGGTTGCCAGTTCGAACCCCGACCAGTAGGCACGTCTGAAGTGCCGTTGAGCAAGGCACCTAACCCCTCACTGCTCCCCAAGCGCCACTGTTGTTGCAGGCAGCTCACTGCACCGGGATTAGTGTGTGCTTCACCTCACCGTGTGTTTCACTAATTCATGGAGTGGGATAAATGCAGAGACCAAATCAGACATTACTGGAGATGCCCTTGCATAATATCAGTCAAATTGAAACCTGCTTTCTTGTGCATCATCTTTAAAAGGCCTCCTTCTGGGACAACAGCCATACAGACCAGTTTGATGCAGTGTGTGGCGTATGGTCTGAGCACTGAAAGGCTGACCCCCACCCCTTCAACCTCTGCAGCAATGCTGGCAGCACTTGTACGTCTATTTTCTAACCTCTGGATATGACTCTGAGCATGTGCACTCAACTTCTTTGGTCGACCCACTGTTCTGAGTGGAACCTGTCCTGTTAAAACCACTGATGGTCTTGCCATGTTGAACAGTTTCAGGGTGTTGGCAACTTCTTATAGCCTAGGCCATCTTTATGAAGAGCAACAATTAATTTTTTCAGATCCTGAGAGTTCTGCCATAGGTGCCATGTTGAACTTCCAGTGACCAGTATGAGAGTGTGAGAGCAATAACATCAAATTTAACACACCTGCTCCCCATTCACAGCTGAGACACTGACTACTTTACATTGTAGCAAAGTGTAATTTCTTCAGTGCTGTCCCATGACGGCAATATTTCACTAAGTGTCAATATTTTGTGTGGCCACCATTATTTTCCAGCACTGCCTTAACCCTCTTGGGCATGGAGTTCATCAGAGCTTCACAGGTTGCCACTGGAATCCTCTTCCACTTCTCCATGACGACATCATGGAGCTGGTGGATGTTAGAGACCTTGCGCTATTCCACCTTTCGTTTGAGGATGCCCCACAGATTAGGTCTGGAGACATACTTGGCCAGCATCTTTAGCATGGCAGTGGTCGTCTTGGAGGTGTGTTTGGGGTCGTTATGATGTTGGAATACTGCCCTGCGGCCCAGTTTCCGAAGGGAAAGGATCATGCTCTGCTTCAGTATGTCACAGCACATGTACATTCATGATTCCCTCAATGAACTGTAGCTACCCAGTGCCGACAGCACTCATGCGTTCAGACCCTGACACTCCCACCATGCTTGACTGTAGGCAAGACACACTTGTCTTTGTACTCCTCACCTGGTTGCCACCACACACACTTGACACCATCTAAATCAATTAAGTTTATCTTGGTCTCATCAGACCACAGGACATGGTTCCACATGGTTACTATATAATTATGTTTGTCCACACACGTCTCTCCATGCAGAGATGCTATTTTAACTTTACAGCACTATAAACACAAGAAGACGCTAATGTCTAAACCATGGGTCGGCAACAGGTGGTGTCTTGTTTAGTGCTGTATTCAAACATTATGGAACATTATAAATATAATTGTATACAAACAAGGGACTGTTTTTTTTAAAGAAAACAAGCATTTGATTGATGTACAGACATTTTATAGCCAACCTTGCTATTATCATTGGAATGTTAACTTAACACTTCATAGTGCTTCAGTGCTATCTAAGAGGGCCCTTCATAGTGCTGCAGTGCTATCTAAGAGGGCACTTCATGATTTTTTTTCTTCCATCAGAAAGGCGCCTTTATGTAGAAACGTCCCTAAATTGATGCAAATAGGGACACCCCCTTCACTTCACTGTATCACATTTTATGCACTAGAGCAGTGTTTCCCAAACTTTTTTTCTGGGGACCCACTTTTTAAAAATGACAGACCATCGCGACCCATTTCACTTCAGATCTAACATGCAACCACCAATATTGTTTCTATGTCTATCATACATTCCCACAAGGTGTTAGGGTGCTCTGAAAATGAGATAAAAAATTATTTTTCAGACTTGTGAGGTCTGCTGTTCAGACCCTAAAGGAATTTCTTTTCTATTCATTGCTTTCTGTGAGAATGTTTCTACTTATCTCAATAAAGAGAATAAATTAAGAGCCTATGTTGAGTATAAATATGTCTTCTGAAGGCCTAACCAGAGCCTAGCCAAAAACTCCAATACAATTTTGATCAACTTTGAGGGACAGCTATGACCATGCAGGATCATCCACAACATACATGACAATTTTGCAGAATACTATTCCTATTTATGTACCAACATGCAAAATTTGAGCCTCCTACATGGTTTAGTTCTTGAGCTATGGGCTTGAGAACTTTGACAAAAAAAGAGGCCAAACAAAATCGACACCCTCCTTCCCCCGTAAAACTGGCTGTATCTTAGACCTAAGTGCGTGGGCCCTGATTGAATTGACATGGAATGACCCTGATAAAAGAATTTTAATACCTCGGCACATAAACAGTAAATGTGTCCTACACTCACCATGCTTGGGTTGACATGGCATAAATTTCACAGGTTTTTAAAAACTATGGTAATGATGATATTCACATGCCCATAATGCCTACCAAATGTGCATGACCCTTTATTAATAAGAATGTATTTCATTAAAGAGTAGGCTATTGTAATGCCATTATCAAGTTGATAAGATATGTAAATACTTCATGTGGGAAGCGAACCTGAGAACACGCACGAACATGCTACTGTACATGTTACACTATCACCAAACGCATATGAAGCAGAGTAGAAAGATTCCTACAACCACACACATGTCAAATTAGAACATTTGGTTACACTTTACTTGACAGTATCGACATAAGAGTGACATGACACTGTCATGAATGTGCCATAAACAAGTCATGAACGTTTATGACATAATGCTTTTGTTATTAAGTGACATTCGTTTTTTTGTCAAAACAAGTTAGGGTTAGGATTAGGGTTAAGATTAGGGTTAGAGTTAGGGTTAGGATTAGAGTTAGAGGTTAGGATTAGGGTTATGGCTAGGGTTCATGTGTCATGCCACTCTTATGTCGATACTGTCAAGTAAAGTGTTACCGAACATTTTAATTTGCATAATTTTCATAAGTTCTTCGAAACAAGTGAATATTTAAATCAATGCTTAATGACACTGTCGGAAAAAAGTGTTGACTTCTACTTTTGAAGTTGTAGGCCTAGGCTACAGGTGATGAGAACATGATGACACGGAACGGTCTTTTGGGAATCGTTTTCTGACTGATGGGTTTTTTTGCAACACAGCTTGATTAAGCTTGAAAGTGCTACGGGCCAGGTTAGTTCTGTGGTATAAATTCCCATAATTCCCAAGCTGGGACCCTCGGGGGTTATTTTATCAATCTCTCTAATGAACGCGGCGCTTAACAGAAATAGCCTGGCTTGACCTAGCGCAGACTTTCACTTGAGCCTGAAACCGTTCCATTAACTCATATTAGCTGCATCTTGCCTTTGTTTATTCAAGCGAGGCTTATGCCAGCTTCATGTCTGCTCGTGCACTAGGTAGAAAAGTTGACCAAAACAGTAAATTGACGAAAAGAGGATACATGTCGAAGGGAAAACTGGAGGATTTCTGTTTGATTTACAAGCGCCATCTACAGGATTTTTATAGTCATAAAATTGAACATCTAGAGAGAAAAAAATCAATAGTTGCCTACATAAATTGGAGAATAATGAATGCATACATTTAAATAACAATGATCATGATTTGAAATCAATTGCAAGTTTGATTATCTTCACTATTGAACAAATTGAGTGATAGCATATCCTCAAAACAGGTATAGGTGATCATCAATAAAATTGGGATCAACTTAACATAGGCCATTGTCTCCCATAAGTCTCTAGTCCTGCCAAAGTCCACCATTACACCATACCCACACACCCTATCACTCCTCCCCACACACACACACACACATACCAATCCCCCCCCACACACACACACAGGTACCCACCTAACCCCAATATCCAATATACACAGACATTTCATCACCCCCCCCACACACACACACACACAAACTCCATTTCCCCCCCCCCCCCCCCATCACTCCCTCCACACATCCCATTATCCCCCCCAACACACATATATACTACCCCCTCCTTCCACCCCCAACACACGCACACACACACACAAACACCATACCATAAAAGTACATATTTGGATACACCTACTGTATGTTCACCTGCACAGCTTCTGTTGCGTATGCTCTGCCCTGGTCCATCCTCTATCATTAGGCAGTAGACATAGTATATCGTTGCGTTCAAGATAAGAAGATAATAATGCAAAAATGTGTTCAAGCAACATACGCTTTGTGGTAGGAACAAGCTTCACTCAGTCTCTTACTCGTCTTTTAAGAGTGCTAGGCCAAACTTATAACTCATATGATAGGAAGGAGAAAAAGGCCGCTCTTTGCATACAGAAGTGTTTAATGCACAGTGCGTTCCTGAACAGTGAAGTCCTGACCTTATTCTGCTTAACGTCTCTTCCAACACATCCGTTGCCTGTGCACTACAGGCAAGTAAAAGTCCATTTAAAAAACTTACCAATGGCAGCCAGGTATTTTTTTTATATACAAAATGTATAGCCTATTTTATATACGGATAAATGTGGTAATTGTTAAATTAGAAATTCAATTCCGAGGAATTATCAGTGCATGAAAAGTTGTGATGTAAAATATCATTTATAGTTAAATCAGATAATGCAGAGATGGTTACTAAGGTGTTGCTAGGATAGACATGGTTGCATAGTTTAATGAAAGTTGATACTGTAAAAGTAGACAGTTTAAAAGTTGAATGAAGATAGTTTAAAAGTTGTTGATGGACAGATAATTTAGTGAATGTTGATAGACAGATGGTTTAATGAAAATTGATAGACATATAGTTTAATGAATGATGATAGACAGATAGTTTAATGGATGTTGATACACAAAGTGTAATGAATGTTGATAATTTAAAAGTAGATAGTTTAAAAGTTGAATGTGGATAGTTTAAAAGTTGTTGATAGGCTAATAGTTTAATGCATGTTGATAGGCAAATAGTTTAATGGGTGTTGATGGACAGAATGTTTAATGGATGTTGATAGGCAGATAATTCAATGGATGTTGATATACAGTATAGTTTAATGAATGATGATAGACAGATAGTTTAATGGATGTTGATAGGTAGATCGTTTTAAAAGGATGTTAATAGGCATATATAGTTTAATGGATGTTGCTAGGCAGATAGTTTAATGAATGATTAGCTACAGACAGATAGTTTAAAAGTTGTTGATAGACAGATAGTTTAATGCATGTTATAGGCAGATAGTTGAATGGATGTTGATACACCTAGTTTAATGAATCTTGAGGTGGAAGTGGTAAACGTGATCATAGTGTCCATAATGGACGTGGTATAGACAACAAGGGTTGTAAAAATAGGGCTCTGAAGAACTACAAAATCACCATATATAGGAAAAGACTTTATGGTAGGCTACAGTAGGCTTTGTTGTCATAGTAACAGTTTTACCGGTACTAATGTTGGTTTGCATTTCATTTGTTATGTGGATGAAATGACAAAAAAGAAAGAAAATATCAAATATGTTCAACATCCAGTATTTCTGGGGGGTTGATAATTGGGTTGATGCGTCGCAGAGGGGACAGCATGGACATCGCACTCGCAAAATGAAACATTTCTGTGGGGCGCCTGCCGTGGACCTCGCAGTTGCAAAATGCAAGGAACATTAATCAGCATGAATCAGCAAACATTAACGGACACCGGCTCCAGCAGACATCCATTACATATACCGGACGCTATTAAATTTGCATCATAGGCTGTAGATAGTTTCGATTGTAGATGCACTCTTTAAAGTGAATAGCAACCACCTCACATTCCTATTATTTCGGATTTAAAACACACAACAGTGCATTCTATTAGGCTCCAATTTAAATGGACATTTTAAACACTATTATTTCCTCTCGTTTTTCACCTCACAAACTCTACTAGGCTACAGTAAAGGCGCATTATCTTTTGACTCTTGTTCCATTCTTACAACATAGCCTGTAACAACATCAATAGGCCTACACATCCTTAGTAAAACACCTACAAACAAGCAGACATTTAACTCTAGAGGAAAATGCGGATTTAACTTTCCAAATAAAGAAACCTACACAAAGAGGCTACAATATAAAGACTTGAGTTAATCACAGCAACTGTAACAGCAATGTCAGGCTATTGGCGGCATGCTCTAGATGGATGGTCATTTCTCATGATTGTTTTCGAGCTGCGCAGATGTAGGCAATTAAACTGAACAATTGACATTTTTCCTTCTAAAAGTGTGAAAATGGCTTGCTCAAAACTGGCCAATATCAAGAAAAAAAACATTGATTGTGAAAACAGAGTTTAAGGGGCCATCCACATGGAGAAGCTTTTTGGTATAAACGCACATGTTTTGCATCGTCTTGGCCGATCGTCAAAACGAATCCTGTAAACGCACTGCCTGAAACCGCACTTTTTTGAAACCTGGTCCCAGGGTGGAAAAATTTGAAACTGTAGCCCTTCCGAGTTCGTTTGGACGGCGAAACCGCATTCATGTGTATCACTGATGTCATCGCCACTCCTCAGTTGTCTTGGACTTGACACGTATTGCCTAACAATACTAGTTCTTCTCATAGGCTACATGACATTACCTAATTACACTCAGTAGGATAAATATCACAACTGGTGCTGCGTAGCGCCAATAGCTTATCATGACTTGGTGGACTGAACAGTGTTTTTTATATGTTTTCTTGATGCATTCTAGCTACTGTCAGCGACTGACGCAAGAGAACTAGTCAGAAGTTATTAGGGAAGTACGGTGTAAGTTTAAATTCATTTGTGCGTGGTGCCAGTGTCATTCATTTATTTTACATGTCTTACAACATAAATAAATGCATTCATAGTCTAGTGAAGTCAGATATGAGCCTACAAGTCGCTTAGAAATAACGTTAAGCCTATGCACACTAAATGCAAATGCGCGATTTGATGCAGGCAAAAGTATCGACTGTTACTAACAAAGGTATTATATCAATATTATAAATGTGGCGATAGCCTAGAACTTGGGTAGGCCTAGCATTAGTAGCCTATGCACTTGCGGTGATAGAAACTAATGTGAATCACGGCAGTGTTTCCCATACATTGACTAATTTGTGGCGGCCCACCACAATATCAACATTGACCACCACACAATGATTTTCTATGTTGTACTATTTAAATTGGATGGACTATACAACCAAAGAAAGTAAAGGAGATTATTTGCACCTGCGTTAGCCAAATAAAGGACGGGACTGCACCCTTCACAAACCGTAAAAATTAAGTTTATTAGTTTTACAGTTGACAGTTCACTATCAGTCCACACAAACGATTCTGGTTTCCTTGCACTAGCCATTTTTGCCGAAGCCTATTCTGTCTGTTTGTATACTACAGTGCGCAAGCTTTGGTGAATTTCTGAAACAGAAACAGTGCCACCTATAGGTTTATTTAGTTTATTTACAAGATGATTTTTACAGACAGTACCTTCAGGAAGTTTATCGTTTGCCGCCATCTTGAATTTAGTCACGATAAGTCGAGCGACAAGTACGAATGAACAGGTATGATAAGGGATCAGATTCCAAAAATAATTCTGTGGAAATGCATGGAGTCCAGTTGCTGCTAACTCGGCTAACTAGCGCCAGATTTCGGAGTGCAGGGGACAAGCCGAGATGAGCTATGAGAGAAAAGTTCACACTCGGTATCATGTTTCAACACACTTTAGGACAATATCCCACCAAACTTCTCCAAACTGGTTTGAAGAACCAGAAAGTTGGATGGAAAGAAAATGGAATGTGTTGGAATGGAGGCAGATAGTTTAATGGATGTTGATAGATACAAAGTTTAATGGGTGCCAATGCAAAGTCTATAGGAAAATAAGCTTGTTTTTGGATGAGTGGTTTGAACAAACCTACATTAAAGTTTAATTACATGCAGAAAGTTGGATGGAAAGAATTTTTCATGCACTGTAATTATGATAATGCCACGAGTAGGCGTTTTCAAAAGTGCACTTTGCACTAACCAAACATACACACTATGCACCTGCTGCACAGACTGATAGGCAAATGTTTTTATAATGGTAGCCCTATAGGCTGGACAATGTTTGTTTCTACACACTGTGTCTGATTCCAATCGGCCATTTGTTGTCAGATTAGATAAGATAAAATTTTATTGTCTTAAGACTTTATTGTCTTAATAAGACTTTATTGTCTTATATTCTACACTTCAGTTTTTTCCTTGTGCTAATCAGACAGGTTGTTGCGTCATTGAATGACAGAGGATGAGTCGCATTTTCTACATATATAGACGTTTGCTACCACAACTACTACTTGTCTAGATGTTTGCTACCACTACTACTACTGTTGCCTAGTCTTCTATTGCCATGGCAGACACCCACATTAAGACTGTGAAGGAGCGCATGGTGAAGGTGCTGGAATGCGTGGCCGCCATCTCGTCAGCGGCCGCCGTGGTCAAGCCATCTTGGACACTGGACGCTCAGTACTGTGGTGCTGGATGGAGAACGAGGGAGATCAACCAATTCCACAAGTTCATATGCAATGTGCCCTAGACAAGCTCCCGCACAGTGCCCTGGCCCAGATCAAGAAGGGACACTGGGCCGGGAGTACTCGTGGAGGAGAACCTGCAACCAATTCCAGAAGTTCATGCACACCCCGCTACCCACAGCACAAGAAGGATGGGAAAGTCCAAGCTGTTCACCTGGGCCCAGATCCTGCACACTCTATACGACAGCGTGATGGGAAAGCACTCGCAGGGTGATCGTGGTGACATGGAGCGCCTGTGTGTGCGCCTCACCTACCTCTTCTGCATCGGCCTGATTGCGCTCATGGGCTACGCCGCCATCATCGACGACGACGAAGAGGGCCTGAGCGAGGAGTGGACCGAGAAGATGGAGAACGTCCAGGAGTACATGGAGGAGGTGCAAGTGAGGAGGCCAGAGGAGGCGAGGATGCTCCCTCCCGACTGCTCGCTTCATACTTTGTTATTTTTTAATGTAGTCAAATTCTAATTTTCATGTTATTGAATGAAAGTAATTCATATATTTTTCCATTACCTTTCAAATTATATTACATAATATGCCTTCATGTCACATTTGCATTGTTTATATAAAGATTTGAAATAATATCATAATTTTCAGCAGTAAAGCTTTGCTTAATGACAAATTCAATTATATTTAGTTGAAGGAGTCCAACTGGACATTACAAGATACAAATTTGTTCTTTTGATATATTCAGAAAAATAAATCTCCCTATATTATGTGACATTCAATTCCATTTTGCATGACACTTTCAATAAAGATATATAACAAACCTACCATGAAAGTGACTATTCATCCAACAACATGTTGGATCGCCCTCTGCTGGTGTTGCATGGTTTTTCCCTGTGGAGGACAAAAGCAACCAGTTAGCAGAATGCCTGCAGGTCTTTTCACAACTCTTTCAAACTCCACAATAAGGTAAAACATTTATATTAAAGTGCCTTGTATGACTGATCTCTCATCCAAAGTCATCTAATTGCTAACATTTGTAAAATGTTATATAATTGGACATGTGACAATTCTACAAATATATACAATTATCGGTTAGATAGGCTACACAAATTGTAAGTAGATGCAGTTATACAATCAAACTGTATTTCCTGTAGTGTGATTGCTGTGCAGCAGAAGAAGAGTCAAACAGGGCATTACTGGTGATGCCCTTGCATAATATCAACCAGATTAAAACCTCTGATACATCACTGTCACCATTTAAACATTAGATATGTTAGGGATATTTTTGCAGAAAAGATCATTGAATTTGCCCTATATTGCTAAATGCTGCTTTTACATATTGGTATAGATAAATAGACAATACATAATGGGCAATAAGCCAAAACATAAAATGAGTTAACTGTAACTCTATCTGTCTAGCCATCCTCCATTACTGGGAGTCACTAATATGTAGATATGCTGTCTGTTTTTATATGTTTATATCAAATTATGTGTAGGAACACCAGAGTCTTCTAGTGCCCAAACAGACATCCAGAATAGAGAAGAAATAATTTGATAAAAAAGTGTGTTGGGTTAGAATCACAGACTCTTACTGTAAGTAGAACACTCACTGTCTGTGGTATAGCAGGAATCTTGCAGGCTGGATGCCAGAACAGTGGAAGCAGAAAAGAAACAGCATTCAATATCTTGTTTATGAATATGAATGTTTCAAGTGTAATAGAGGCATATGTGTCCAAATCTTATACTCACTGTGATATTATATTCAAAGTACACAGTTGATGACTGGCAAACTGGTAAGCATACAGCTGGAACCTGGAAACAAACAATAACTGTAAGTAATGAGAGATTTTCAAAAACATTAAAGAAATCCAGCCTCTCCCTCTAACCCCACAGTCAAATGATTGAAAACACTATACACATTGACTATTGACTAGGCACATTTACTGGAAGAAAGCCAGAATTGCATGACCGTTCAATACATCTGTCCAACTTGTCTCGTCCATTCATGTCATATGCTGTCACCCTGTCATATCCCTTTATACGTCCTGTCCATCTGTCCTTCGATCTGTTTGTTTGTCTGTGTGTCTGTCATGCCCTGTTGCCTGTTGTGTATTGTTGTGATATTAGGATGAGTGAGTGGTGGTGCGGAGCGGCCTCAACAAATATTTTGAATTTCAATGAAAAATAGGAAAAAAAAGAATAAAAGTAAACAAATAAAGTTGTTGTCCTCGGAAGGGGGTTCATTACCAGCAAAATGATTTAGTCTGCACTCAACCTCTGGTTCATTGAGTCAATTTCAAAGTGTTAAAATTTATTTTAGGCTGCTGCATGTGTCAAGCAAATCCTGAGATTCTCACCTAAATGAGCCGATTACAGTGCTAGACGCTTATGCATATGCTTATCCATATCTACATCTCCAAACCATTCCATTAATTTTGTGTTCCAGGAAGCCACTGCAGCTTAGCCAACACTGGTGATATGAGTCACCTTACTTAGATCCAGTTAACAATCTGGCTGCAACATTTGGACCAGCTGGAGCCTTTTCAGGGTGGATTTAGTTAAACCTACATATGTGAGTTGCAGTAATCAAGCCTTGAGGAAATAAAGGCATGGATGAGAATTTCTAAATCACTGAAAGAGAGAAAAGACTTAAGGTTATTGTTGAAAAGGATCTTTTTCTCTTTTATAATGTATACCTGTCAACATTTAGCTTTCCAAAAACGGGAGATTTTTTCGGGGGGTCAGTGTTTATACCGGATCTGTGTTTGCATATTTAATACGTTTCATACACGTGTTTCAACACTGCATTTCGGTCGTTGCTTTTACCTTACCCTTACCTTACGCATGCCAGTTATGTATCCACCAAAAGCTGCTTGCTGTCAGATTTGGTTCCAAGGGAACAAGTTCAGTGTATCAACAACACTTAATAACAGTTTATGGGATGTGTTAATCAATTAAATTTCCAACAATTTCACAACAGCTAGTTCTGGAGTAGGCCATTCATCTAGCCCGCTTGCTTATGACGAGACTCAGGCTGCGCAGTTGGCACCCGCTTCCTAATTTGGGTTTTGGGTTGCCAGGTTTTAGCCTATGACAAAACGGTTGAAATTGAAACTAAATGATCGTGTATGTGTAGGGTGTATTTCATACACAATCTTGCAACCTGAATGCATCAATGATTTTAAAATGAAGTTTGAGGGCCATGCAAATTACGGGAGTTTTCCGGGAGAAATAAGAAAACGGGAGGGTGCTGGGAGATGACCTTGAAATACGGGAGAAACCCGGGAAAAACGGGAGTGTTGACAGGTATGTTATAATGGCCAGGGGAGAGTGGCTGCAATAATTCCCTAATACACTTGAGGCTATTGTTAAAGCAACACCAAAGAGTTTTTTTTTTGTAGGCCTACCTTAAAATAATGTTTCCAAAATCGTTTCAGTGGTTCATCAACCTGTAACAGGGTGAACAGCACTTCTGCAGTCGCTTTGCGGCCCTCTATCGGCTATAACCGCACGGTAAATTTGCCAGATCGGGTAGCGGATCTGTTCGTTGGAATGAGACATAAGAAACGACAAATTTGACTTGCATCTGATGTCGCAATACATCGTACTTTCATAAATCATGCAACATATTCTACCTTGTCTGTGGACATCGTTATTTGTAAAGCCGGTGCTGGATAAACAAATAGCGTGCGTGCGACAAGGAACGTTCTTTGGTGTTGCTTTAACGTCAGACGTGACATTACAAGCTATCTAGGATTACAGGAATATAAGTAGCCTTTGTTGTTTTCCAACAACATAAAGTGGTTATGGTTATGGTTATGGATACGCTTTTGTCCAAAGTGACATACAAAACAATACTTAAATGTAACGGAATAGGAGAATAGCAATAAAAAACAATGTCAATTCAATCAATAGCCTAATAAAATAAACAATGAAAATGAGGGGGAAAAGCAATAATAAACAATAACGTACATTCAATCAATACTAAAGTGCATTTCTAAAAACTTGCGGACCTTTTATGGACTTGGACCACAAAAAGAAAAAAGGTTAAACTTGAGGGAAGATTACAATTGTACGTGGCGATATTCAACATTTGTGACGTTAATGTCGATGATCGAATACTTAGAGACGTTGCATAGCGATGGTTTGTATTCGCCTAAAGATTCTAGAGCGTTCCGCTATAGAATTCACAAAGTAACAACTTTCCTCATTTCATGGTTTGCGCCGATCAGTTCACACGTATTTTCATATTGTCTCATCTCTCATATTGTATTGACATGCCGTTTCGAAAACGTCGAAAAACCTATCCAGGTAAATATAAAAGAATTACAAATTAATCTAATTATTAAATTACTAAACTAATCATTTAATAGGTTAGTTAATAGGTTATTTAAATAATGTATTAATTTGTTCTCATTTAGCCAATTATTTTATCCACATTTTCATTTTAGATAACTGTTGTCTTGGCTTTTATCCATGTGGTTAATGTTTCAACTGTGGTTAGGTTTAATTTATGTTTAAGGCCTTAGACAATAACTGGCCAATTTCAAAAGCTTCAAAATTGACAGTTTCCCAAAGCCTTGAAAACATATAGACCAGCCCACTATTAAGCACCAAATCTGAATTACTGTATTAGTAAGATATCCTAATATTATCAAACTATAATATTAATATCACAAAAACCAATTCACTATAGACGATCATTGATATGTGCCACTGTCATCTGCTTGCTTTAGCTAAAACTAAGCTGGTACAAGGCCCAAAGCCTGCCACCAGTTACCCTGATCAATCCAGCCCAAGGCCAGCAACCACCTCAGACTCAACCTGCCAGGCCAGTCAGGGTAGCCCCAAGGATCAGAAGGTAAACAGCAGGAAGAGGCCTGGCCAGTATTGCCCACTGCCACAGCCTGCGCCCCCCGCAAGGTCAGGGTCCACTGTACCAAAGCGCAAGAGGGAGTTCAGTTCTAATGAAGGAGCTGAGGTCCAGCCACCAAGGAGACCCGCTGCTCAGGCAGCAGGTGATGGAGTCTCTGCAGTGACCTCATCAGATGCAAAGAGGAGATGTGCTGAACCCCCCCAAGGTAAGAGGTCAGGGTGAGCCAGCTAAAGTGATTCATCTTAGTCAAGGTGACCAACCAAAATAGTAGCACTGGGTTTGCTGACATGTTACTGAGCATGTCCTGTATTGTCTGTGCAGCAACCTTCACTTCCAGCTACTCAGTTGGAGAGCTGCTGGGTTCTGGAGGATGCGGATCTGTCTATGCAGGAATAAGGAAGTCTGATGGACAAGAGGTGAGACTTGCTTCTTTTTTATGTTTTCCATCAGTAACTTAGAGTTAATGCCTATAGTATATATAACTACAGTATTTTTGTTTATCCTTATAGGTGGCCATTAAGTACATCCAAAAAACTAAAGCAAAAAAATACATTATCATGGTAAGTATGACTTCAGCTATTGAATGATTTAAGGAAGCTTCTTCAACACACATATTGCACACTGCCCTCTCCCCACATACACAGCACACTATCCCATCTCCCCTGTCATCCCCCCAACACACACACCAAGACCCCTGGCAGTTGGGTTAGCCCCTTGAGCTGTGGATCTGCCCAAGGTTTCTTCCTTGGTAAGGGAGTTTTTCCTTGCCCCTGTTGCTCTTGGGTGCTCCCTTGTTGGGCCCCCCCCCCCCCCCCCCCAATCCCAATTGTGTCCTTGTATCCTTGTAAGTTCAAAACACTATCCAAACACCAAAAATAGCTAGTGATATGGCTCCATAAATCCATCTTTGTGCAGTGACCACCATCTTGTTTTCCTAAAAGTTTTTTTCTTGCTTCTGTCTAGCATGGTGATGGCAGGCGTCTTCCTCTGGAGGTGGCCCTGATGACTATGGTCTCTAAGCCGTCATCATGCCTTAATGTCCTGAAGCTGCTGGACTGGTTTGAAGAGCCTCTCCACTACATACTGGTCTTGGAGCGCCCCAGTCCCTGTTCCGACCTCTTTGATTTCCTCGGGATGTTTGATGGCCGATTATCTGAGATACAAGCCAGGCAGATCATGAGGCAGGTTGTTGAAGCCCTGATTCACTGCCGCAATTGTGGCGTTTTCCACCGCGATGTGAAATCAGAAAATATCCTGGTCAACCTCAATGATTGGACAGTGAAACTTATAGACTTTGGCTGTGGGGATCTCTACCAAAACAGCCCCTATTGTAACTTTGCTGGTAAGTTTGCAAAAATAACTACTGAAAAATGAAATGTCAAAGGGGGAGATCAGTTATGTGATGTTCTGTCACTTTGTCCTCCCATTTCTCAGGCACCTGGGCATACTGTCCACCCGAGTATTTTCTGAATGGGAGTTACGAGGCTTGCCCTGCCACCACATGGTCTCTGGGAGTGCTACTCTTTGATCTGGTCTGTGGTGACTTGCCATTTAAAAGCAGAGGAGAAACCATTCTCAATCAGCCAAAGTTTACTGCGGGTCTGTCCAAAGGTAAGGAAGTAGTAAAAGCATCTAAAAAGTATAGGATTTTTTCCCTGTTTGTGAGTCCCAGCTTCATTTTTCATTGCGTTGAGACTGACTTTGAGGCTGTTTGCTGATTCAGCGGCCAATCCCAATCCATCTCAATACCATTCCCTTACTATGTTTGTAATAGGTCTGATGTTAAATTGCAACAAATCATAACACCCCTCATCTGGTCTGACCTTTCTGTGTAGAGTGCCATGACCTCATCAATTGGTGTATGAGCACGAACCCCCTTGACAGACCAGTCCTGGAGGACATTCTAACACACAGCTGGCTGTCAGGACAGAACCTGTTTTAAGATACCACAAGCAGAGAGAGGAGGTAAAGTATGAATGTTGTGTAATTAGTGAATCAAAAAACTATCTGTTTCTCATCTAACTGCTCATCATGGGGCAGCCGTGGCCTACTGGTTAGCGCTTCGGACTTGTAACCGGAGGGTTGCCGGTTTGAACCCTGAACCGGTATGCCACGGCTGAAGTGCCCTTGAGCAAGGCACCAAACCCCTCACTGCTCCCCGCTGTTGTTGCAGGCAGCTCACTGCGCCGGGATTAGTGTGTGTTCACTGTGTGCAGTGTGTTTCCCTAATTCACGTATTGGAATAAATGCAGAGACCAAATTTCCCACGGGATCAAAAGAGTATGCTTATACTATACTTAACTCTCATCTAAGATTTGGATTGACATATAGCAGCAGCATTCATATGAACCAACTGTTTTTTTCCCCTACAGCTTCAGAGTTGAACAGGGAAGGGTCACACCACAAGTGAAGCTACTCTTTGACACCAGCATCCACTAGGCCACCAGGACCTTTAGTTGCACTAGACCATGAGGGCCTTGAGTTCCACTAGACCACCAGGGCCTTGAGTTCCACTAGACCACCAGGGCCTTGAGTTTCGCTAGACCACCACAGCCATGAATTTCGCTAGGCCACCAAGGCCTTGAGTTCCGCTATAGACCACCGGAGCCTTGAATTGCACTAGACCACCAGGGCCTTAAGTTCCACTAGACCACCGAGCCTTGAGTTTCGCTAGACCACCACAGCCTTGAATTTCGCTAGGCCACCAAGGCCTTGAGTTCCGCTATAGACCACCAGGGCCTTGAGCTTCGCTAGACCACCAAGGCCTTGAGTTTCGCTAGACCACCAGTGCCTTGAGTTCCGCTAGACCACCAGGGCCTTGAGTTCCGCTAGACCACCAGTGCCTTGAGTTTCGCTAGATGACCAGGGCCTTGAGTTCCACAAGACCACTAGAGCCTTGAGCTGAACTAGATGACCAGGTCCTTGAGTTGCACTAGATGACCAGGGCCTTGAGCTGAACTAGATGACCAGGGCCTGGGGTTTGTTTGCTGGCTCTCTTACTCCTTCTGATACAGTAGACTAATACACATACCATCCAGGAGTGCAGCTCAGTTAAACTTAGGGTCATCATCTATATCATCTGCACACAACTTCAAAGCAGACTCAGTGGGACAGGGTGATATAGACTGAGCTTTCTCACTGGCCCTATACGAACAATCATTGATAGGGATGGATTTCCATGGACACAGGATAGGGATTGTCTCCCCAACATTGGACCTGTGTTGAGCAGCAGGGATCTTACACATGATGATGGAATCTGGACATTTGTTTACCTCTACAGATGCCTCCTCCAGCATTGGACTTAAATAAAGATACATTAACTGTTGAAGGACTTTTGTCATTCTGCATGAGATATTATTATCAATATACAAGGATACAAGGATACAAGGAAGTTTATTGTATATAGTTACTGGAAGTAAGAAATGCAGTGAAATGATGTATGGTGTCAGCCTACCATACAGGGGCAGTGTACTGCAAGTATGGTGAAGGGACTTACTATTGCAAGCAGAGTACTGTATGTATGATGTTTGTGAGTGATGACAGTGAAGATGTGTGTGTGGGCGGGAGGGGAGTGGAGCAGTGACTGTGTGTGTGTGTGGGTAGGTGGGGGCAGTGTGTTGTAAGTATGTAGAGGATGTTGTGTTGGAGAAGATCCTGAAGACAATGTGCTGTGTATGTAGGGGGGGCAGTGTGCAGCAGTGTGCAGAGGCTTACTGTAGCAAGCAGTGTGCTGTATGTATGTGTGATGATGACAGTGATGATGTAAGTGTGTGTGTTTTTTTTGTGTGTGTGTTGGGGATAGGGGTAGGCCATCAAGGACATGGGTAGATAGATGGAGGAGAAATCAAAAATAACAAATAAAAAGTTCTAGTTCTATATTTATGTACATAAATAAAGGACATACATTCAATCATTTTGAATCAGTTTGTACTTTTCTTGATTTAACAGTTTGATTACACTATTACATATATATTACACTAATTGGTCATAATTTGTCTAATTTACCTATTATTTAGCATTTAGTCTGTTTAGAAATAAAATCTTCTCTGACACATTTTAAGTGCACGGGTCAACACAATTGGATGGCAGCATGCCAGAGCCAGTCCAGGTGACATGTGCATTTCTCCTCCACTAGGTGTCAATGAAGCCTGGGAAGATTGTTTTCACAGAGCTATTTTGAGTCACCCTTTTATCTGACGTAGTAGACACTTTGCGCTGTGAAACAGGTATGCTGAGAATATTCCGATTTCTTCACACACCCTGTAGTCTGGATTAGTGGATTTGAGAAGATTGATTCATGCTGTCAATTTCGATGTAAGCTGAGCAGCTGGGCTTTTAAAAACATCAGTAGCTTAGTGGTTGGGTTGTCTTCACATACTTCTTTTCAGTTGTTTAGCGCTGATTACCCACAGACTTCGGTAATCCTCATAGCAGACAAAACAACATGGACATACAAGCATTTTCAGACATTCCTCCTCATTGTTGATTAAGCTCCTGAGGAATGCCCTTGTTGCGAAAAGAATAACAGGTCTTCTATAGCTTAAACAGGAGGAAAAGGTAAACCCAAGGCTGAATTATTATTTTAACAAAGAGACATGTCATCATATGTCATCAAAGGTGCTTTGAAGTCATGCATATCTTTATGATGGACCGTGGCGCCTACTCTCCAACCCGAACAATTACGCACGGTTACGCATTGCCTTGAGCTTGCTCTAGAGAGAGTGGGTTGTCCCTAAAAAAATATTGTCCCAAAAGAGACATTGAATTCACAGCAGGCTACGTAGAGATTTTCTGTTTCCATTTCACATATCTGTGCGTAAACTGAATCTTCCGGTAAAGTACACATGATGTTTTGATTTTTCAGTGCATTGTTTAGTAATAATTTCGATATAGTGTCAACTACACTGCGACGAATTAAGTATTTTGTTTGAGCTAAGTGAGCAAGAAACACACCTTAACGCAACATAAGCCTACAGCACGAGCATTACTACCGCCCCACCTCTTTTGGTTCCCACAACCAACGTATTTAAAATACACTGATAATTATAATATTTTGAAACATAACCTTCAGAAACATCAATGTAGCGGGCAATAGTTCTTTCGTTTATGGATTAATTTGAACATGACATTACAAGATGAAGTGGACAAAAGTGAAATATCACTATTGATTTTGATGTCAATTGACAAAAATCAGATAAGCAAGCCATATATTGCTTTCAAAGGTACACAAACATATAATGCACATGTGATGCATTTAAATCACTAAATATAGCAGCTCACTCCTGAAGATCTGCTACATGAATAAATGGATATATCTGTTCCCAGGCCCCTCAGGTATGTCACAACATATTTTACTTACAATCCACATGAATGTGTTATTATGTGTATGACTCACCGTCTTTTGAGCTGATTCCCGCACTGGTCATCAGAAGAGGCGCCTAATGAGCACTGCGCAATGTGCGCACTTATTTAACCATTTTCTGACCGTGGGTGGAACGTCAGTATGTCGGTTAGTATGTGGAGAAAAAAAAATCCTAGTTTATTCCAATTAACTAAGCAAATAAGCCAGAACGTCATGTATGATAAAAGAAAAACATCGACGCGAGGTGTTTCCAAAAATGTCTGTCCACAGCACGCGCTCAAGCACATTCTCTCTCACCCCCCCCTCTCTCTGTCTCACTCTCTCTCTTTCTCTCTCTCTGTCTCTGTCTCTGTCTCTCTCTCTCTCCCTTTGCCCCTCTACTCCCCCTCTTTCTCATCACAGATTTGTATCGTCACTCCTGCCAGAATCTGTGTTAAACCCAAAGACTGTGGGAATTTTTTGTAGAACTTGTGGACTAGCAGCTGTTCCCAGCTCCCGGCCAGGCGTGACAAGAGTTGCTGTACGATAATATTGCAGGTATGGCGTTGTTATCGGATGATGTGATGCGGGTGTATGTGTCATAGGGGCTCAGAGGTAAACAGCGGTTTTCAAGGTGTGTCCTGGATATGCGGATTAAAAAATGGATGTAAATTTAAAGTGGGTCTCCCGCGACAACGAAATTACACCCATCAAGCTAAGTACACTTCATTTTCAATGTATGAGGTGTTGACTATATGCATAAAATTCAAATAGGCTACTATCAAAAAATATTGATACAGGGCTACTGAAGTGTTAAGACAATGCTAGTTGACTGAAGTCATTTGCAGACTAGTAAGTGGGATTTTAAAGATGATTAAAGGGGAGGTAAAGGGGTTAAGGTTTGTTATTTGTTAAAACAATACTTAAAGATTAGCGGAGCTACCTCTTATATATGTGAAATATGTGCCATTCAAATGTGTTATTTACTAACTTTGATTTTTCACATGGGTGTTTTTGCAGGAAATGCCGAGTCAGCTTGAGAAAGTGGTGGCCCAGAAAAAAGAGGCCATTGAAGCAGTGATGGAGATGTTTGAGAGAGGGGCAGAGGTGCTAGCCAGCACTGTGGGGGAGCTCTTTCCTCTCTGCGAGGCCGCCGCCCCCGTCCTCCGCCTTGCCCTGGACAACGTGCAGAGTAAAGAAGTGTTTTATGTAAAGGAGCAGTTCTTGGTCGTGCGAAACCAGCTGGACGTCCTCTCTTTTCAACTGGAGGACATCGACTGTGAGATTAAGAAGGGCCGGCTGGACACCCAGTACTTTTCAGTTGAGGAAAACCTACGCAACCAGTTCCGCAAATATGTTGACATCCTGGAGGCAAAACCCCAGTTCCGCGAGGTCAAGAGGAGGTTGTTCTTGGAGCACTTCAGCAAAACAGGAGGGGAGAAGAACCTCTGTGTCCTCCATGATGCACTCATGGGCACCAACACGTTTGGCGAATCCATCCTGGAGGTGGTAGAGAGGTACGAGGCTCGCAACAGGAGGGTCCTGGAGGACTTTTGTGTGCGGATGAAGGAGCTCTTCTGCCTGGGATTGATTGCCTTGCTCGGCTACTGTGCCCTCAGCCAAGGGGAGGAAGAAGAGCAGGAAAAGATTCAGGAGTGGAGCGGCAAAATCCAGGAGGTTGAGACCAAAATGAAAGCTGCCATCGAGGCGTGCGTGACAGCGTTCCCTGAGCAGGCGTGCCTGGATGCCCAGAGGCTGGTCAAGGAGAAGGAGAGCAAGAACCTCCAGGACGTAGCCGAGGAGCTGCGGGACTTCCTGGTCCGGAAGTATGACTGGGTCAGCTGGTCTGTCCGCGTGATCAACCACTCCGGGAGCAGCTACCGCAACTGGAGGGCCGGGGAGACCTTCCATCTGGTGAGTGGGCAGGGCTGGTTTGACGTGCTGCAGGTGAACGACACCAACCTGGTGGTCTCCTACAGCTGCTGTCCCCAGCCGGTGCCCAAGGAGAGCATCCAGGAGCTGATGGCAGGGCCGGCGAAGAGGGCGGATGCCAAGGCAGTGGTGGAGGCCCTACAGAAGCAGCTGGCCGGGTTTGTGGTCCACGCCATCAGTCGCCACAAGGAGAGCTGTGCTGCTTGGAACTTTCCGGAAGACTGCCATTACTGGGAGAGGCACAAAAATGTGTCTCTTTGTATTCACTCAGAGTAAGGCAGCTGTTGACAGAACTTTGCTTCGACTTGTTAACTTGTAGTCCAGATTAGTGGTTTAAATGGTCATTTTTTTCGCAAACCAACATTGTGAGTATGGCTTTATATGTGTGCAAATGTATGGACTACAATAACAGTATTTCATGTTGGCCTTAATTTATTTCCTAACTAAAAAAGCATTCAAGTATTCAGTTGCAGACTTGCTAAAAGACATTTCTTATAGTTATTATATATAGAAAATAAAATATAGCATAGTAAAGACAACACCTCATAAATATGTAATGTGTACATCTTTAATATGAACATGATGGTCATATGCACATCTCTCCTCTTCAAATAGTGAGATCAGCCATTTTAAAACAAGTGCACTTTACCTCGTATAATGGCAGCAACAGCCTTCTTTCCACATGCTAACCCTGTAGAGCGCTTCTTGAGTGATTTGAAATTCTGCGTCGTGACAGTGAGTTCAACAGCAGGAGGAAGAGAGCTCTAACTCCAGAGAGACCATTCTCACGGAAATGGGCCTATCAAAAGTGCCCTTCTGTTCTGGCCCCGCACGACTCCAGCTTGCCCTACTTACCACCGCCACGGTGAAAGGGGGCCTGGAAGCGGATCTGTGGACCGTGAACACAATCATTGCTGGCTCCATAAGCCCAGATGACTGTGTCTGCACTCAGTAGGCTACACTTCACTCAGTATCTCAAACGACCAAAGACTGACATCCATTTCATCTGTGTGTAACAAATATTATCCTCAGCATAGAGAGACATTTTGTATATGAAAACTTTAATTAATGTAATCCTATTTTACACATTAAAACTGTCTTTTGAGGCTCAAATGCCTTTAATTAAATGCCCTGCATGTAATCAAAGCCTAACAGTCATTTACTTTTTTCAATTAAACAAGTCACATTAGCTTTTATAGCATTTCCTTTAACACTTCAACTGAGCGTCCTATTGCGCTGTTCACTCTGCTGAACCCTACATCCTCCACTCACCCTCCTCCTGTAATTGAATATCTGGTGCCTATTTTGCGCAGCATGTTTTGTGTAAACAGAATTTGCAAACAACTGTTGACATATATTGCTATTAAATCTCTTTGGTGGCCACAAACACCACTCAGAGCGGCTTGTAATTTAATCACTGGCTTTTGCACATAAGTCAGCATATTCAAACCAGAGCCTCAGTACACCATACTGTAATAGATTGCGAGTAACCTTTTGCACTGCTAATATAAAAAAGACAAGCTCCGAAGTGCTGTGCTCAGCATTGTACAATAACTCGTTAGGCATGTTAGAGGTGGGGAGTGGAGGGGGTCCATCCATCATAACTTAGCCTGGAGAAAGAGAGAGAAAGAGAGAGAGAGAGAGAGAGAGAGAGAGAGAGAGACCGGGGCTTCTGCACCACACGGTTGTAAATCAATGGTGTCAAAATCTATGCTGCAGGGTCTGTAATAGGAGGCGTTAAATGTTGTCGGAGTGGCCATTCTGCTCCCTGTCTTGTCAGTCATTTAAATTGAAAGGAGTATGTGCAGTAAACCCTTGGAAATGGGGGGAATAATAACATTTAAATGCATGTAGTGACAATCATGTGGTAAAACTCTTGCAGTGTCTTCCAATCCTCATTTGAAATGTCCAGAGATCAAGAAGCTGTTGAGAATGTCTTGTGAATATTTGTAGTGAAACTAAACACAATTGACCACTATGATGACCTGAATATTTAACAATAGACTACAACTACCATGAAGATCATTTTCAACACATGTGTGCTATTTCATATCCACTGCATGCAAACACCACTGTCACTGTTGCATCATCTGGTCGGACTTGCTATAGAAATGCCAGCTTCATTATATTTATATTATATATTATGTTATGTATGTGAATCTTTACACATGTCTCAGATTTCTAAGCATGTGTATGTTAACCAGAAACAACACTTTGTGCGAGTGTTATTATTAAAAAAATCAGATGGACCATTAGACACACCGTGCTGGAAACTCCTGAATTCATTAGTGGTCATGTGGGCAGAGCCCTGGCTGCAGTTATTGATCCATGAAGCTCTTATCCCTGATAAAGGCTTTTCTATAGCCACGCCAGAATCCTCACTGTCACTGCTCACATGCCCACATGTTGGACATCAAACTGGAGGTTGTGGCTTTGCTGCTGCCTGTTTTGTGGTGAAGGCAAATGAGTTATGAGAGGAATGTTTTCTCATGTCAGTTTAAGAGTGAAGCTGCTTTAATGCCTTTAGGAGACAGAGGGCGCTATCAACAAACAGATCAACAAGGTTTTGGTGAAGTGGTGTAGCTGGTGGAGCCCGGAGTCAGTGTACACACTCTGAATGTTCTGAATTGGCTGATGTCCACTCACAGGTTCAATTAGAAAAATAAAAGTATTATGTATCTGTAGGACTATCTGTAGCCCCTTCCAGAAGAGGTTTACATCAGACAAATATTTTAAATGTATTTCTTATCACCATCAGATGAGCTGACATTTCAAGATAGAGGAGCTACCCTGTCACTATCACTTGGCATGACATTTGAAGATAGAGGAGCTACTTTGTTATTCTGATAATATACTTTATCAACAGACCACAGGACAGATGGGAGAGCAATTGTATTGTCTCTCAAACTTAAAAAAATAATAAAAAAATAATTTTACTACTTTCAAGTTACTTACAGTATACCTACTCACTACTATTTACTTTATTATGTAATTGCTCTGACGTAACACAGTACTCCATTAACTTGTTAAGTTATTGTTAACTTATCCCTTGCTGCACATGATTAGTGTGTCCTCGTGATTAGTGTGTCCACGTTCAAAAGAACCACATTAATAACTGGTTTGACTTGACTGACGTTTTAGTTCACATATTCTTCTTGGTCCAAAGTCCTCCGATAAGACGTATCAGCCAATATCAATATTTCATAAACAAATGAGTGATTTTTATGGAGGCCAGCATTAGTGGTCCTCAGGAGGAGGTCGATCAATTGCAGGGCGGCCCAGCCTGCCTGGATCTGGGCGGGTAATGACATTACCTCCCCGTCAGAGTGGACCATCGACCAGGGCCCTGCGGCTTAAGTGGGCTAATCTGATAGAAAGCATTAAAACATTTGTTCAGTGACACACAGCAGAGGACCTGCTGAAGCCCTCTAGATTGGCCATCAAAGGCCTGCTTTGGAACGAGGACACACACATCAAGGTCACACAACTCCGGTCCACTCACTGTGAACCCACAGGGTAGTAAGGGTCAGACATTCCATGTTTGTCATTAGCTATTCCAAATATTTGAGATTAATGGCAAATATAAGCTCTCTCTCGTCTTTATGGCAACCATGTAACTCCTCATGCTTCTCATGTGTGCACCGGGTTACCCAGACTGCCTCTGTGGAGTGTAATGCTTCCCCTCACCCACCTCTGTGTTTTCCACTGACCCAAAAACCCCTGCACACTACGCACCCCTGCAGTTTTTGCCATACGTCAGCACACAGGAATCTCTCTCTCTCTCTCTCTCTCTCACTCACTTACTTGATTTCTCTGTCTCTCTCTCTCTCCCTCTCTCACACACACATACAAACACACACACACTCCCCCTCTTTTCTATCTCTCCCTTCCCTATCCTATTCTAGTTATACTCCTCCTTGTTTCTCTCTCTCCCGTTTTCTCTCCTCTCCTTATTTCTTGAAGACGAGCCAAACCATCCCCCCTTCCATTCTCTCCCGCCGTGAGTTCCTGTCCTTCGCAACTGCAGTATATCAGCCTGTCTTGTCAGCGCAGGCCCTTGCAGTAGCAGAGATGCCCACCACAGCAAACATAAACCAACACACCCCGTCTACGAAAGATACGAAGCGTTTTACAGCATATTACTGTATTCTGGAAAGTCTGTATAGTTTTAAAGTGAAAGAGTGAAAGAGAAATATGTTTAAAGTAGGAAAGAGTGATCAGGTGTGGCCACATCCGAGCGTGTCGGAGTGGGTTTTAGTGCATGGGGCCATGCTGGGACTGTCCCGGGGGGGAGGGGCAGGGAGAGTGAATGCATGAGAAAGGACAGGAGGGGGCAATGGAAGATTAGGAAACACCACAGCTGTGAGCAATGAACTCCTCCAAACAGGAAGCAATAGCTGGACTTTCATTTCCTGACACCGGAGCTCTGCAACATTCAAAAATATTAGTTTCAGACAGTAATGTGGCAGACAGGTCCCTTTAAAAAGCTATAAATAACCTGTACGCTTGCTGCTACACTTCTGTCCACAAAACCATTAGCAAATTAAAGTTGTAATCGGTATATTGATCTCTGTACCGGCTCCCTTGTAATTTCTCTCTTGTGAGGTGTGCTCTCTCTCTCTCTTGCTCTCTCTCTCTCTCTCTCTCTCTCTCTCTCTCTATCTCTCATTCCCTCGCACACACACAAACACACACCACTCTCTTGTTTATGCTCTGTTCAGACAGCATACTGAAACATTTGTGTGACCTATTTAAAAATGGCCCACTGTATTTCACTGAAGTGAATAGTACTATTAGGTAAATAGGTTCTTCCCACCAGACCGTGTGAATGGTGAAGCAATGTGGGACTGAGTAAAACTGACATGCAGGAAATCCACAAGCAATTGGAATTAGTATTTTAATTAATTATTTATTTTAATGCACTTATATTGATCAAAGATTATCAATGATATCGGTTCTCTTAAATGGAACACCAGATTACTCATTTAAAGTGACACTGTGGGCATTTTCAATTATGTCATGCACTGTCGATGGAGAGATTTGTTACTACATTTCACCATTCACCTCTAATGAGTATAACATTGCAGTTTTTTTATGTCCAACCAATTCCTGAAAACAATAACCGTAAACAAAGGATAAACTATGCGAACCCTGCTTAGCCTTGGTGAAATGTAAACCATGTTATACAAATGCGGCTCTTCAGCGAAGCACACAATATTGATCAATGGTCATGTAGTGTGAGTCAATGGAGAGAATTTTTACATTTCACTATTCACCTCTAATGAGTATAATAACATTGCTATATGTCTCCGCATCGGGGTCCTGTTCGCTCTGTCGGCACTTACTTCCCAATGATGACTGGCAGACAGTATAATACATTATCCCTTACTTTTATTTATTACACGGCTCTTCAGAGTGATGCAGAAAGTTCCATTCACATGAATGGGCCTTCCCAACGTTCGGGCCTATGTTAAATCTACATAAATGACCGGCAAAGCATTTAATCACCGCGGCTGTCAATGGCAACGGGTTTTGTGCTTCTGATTAATGTCTTTCATATCACTATGCAAGGACTGGAACTTCATTCAAACGTGAAAGCAGACGGTTGATCAGCTGTGTTCTCAAGAATGTTTGATTCAAGTTCAGCGTGTGTTGTTGCGAACTATTTGTTTCTCAGCAAATGCCACGATGAACGGTAACAAATAGGCTAGGTTATGTAGGCTAAAGTCATATCGCGGGGAGTTTATTATTTCGTTTTGGCAAGTAGTCAGAGATAAGCGGGATATGTATAGAACGCCGGTCATTACTGTGAAAATAAGTCCCTTCAGGGCGGAACAAAACCCCTCCGCTGCGCGTCGGGGTCCGGTTCGCCCGGTTCGCTTATTTTCCCAGTAATGACCGGCGTTCTATACATTATCCCTTACATAATACATTATCCCTTACATACTTTTCACTATAACATGTGCTCTTCTCTCCCTAATGCAAAGAGAGTGATGTCACAAACAGAGGAAATCCTGCAGCTTCAACATGATGGGATTTAAATTAAGCACAACATTTGCATTTAGCCTAAAGGTAGAAGATTATTTCCTTGTTTTGAATAGGGGCATAGAGACTAATGTAAATTTGTGTCCAATCAATGACACTTGCAGTGTGTGAATACTCATCTGTTTTCTCTTGTCCTGCGTGGATTTGTATTGATCCAAAGCGTCTAACAGATTGGTTCTGTTGGTCTTATTGAGGATTTGGATTCAAGAACTGTCTCTACTGGCTGTGCTATGTGCACTGCATACTGATGTGGAATGCACTTCCAGAACTACTACGATGACACTGTAGAGTCTTATTTAAACCTATATGTTTTAGAATGTTTTGCAAAAATAGCACAAAAATAGCAAAATTTTGATAGAAGGTGCATTAAGCTCTTTTTATTTAGAAGAAATAATGCTTTGAGATGTTTCCCAGGATTCCTGAGCATTCTTGGGATTAGGAATATGTGTCTTTCAGGGCCTCTTTCAAGGCCTGCAAATTGTAAACAAAGCCGGTTAAATACCTGAGACGAGACAAGACAAGATACACAAAATGCGACATCATACCAGAAAATTATTTTTCATCATTGTAAGGTTAAATGTCTGGAAGCTTATTTTCCTCAACAGGATGAGCCACTTCCACACTCATTAACCTGAGTATCTTTGCTGAGGTGTGGCCCAGCCCAGAGGAGAGCAGCGCAGGGGAGGGGACAGCAGGCAGTAGCAGGGCTGGGTGCTGATGCTAGACGTGTTTATGGCTATAGTCATGGTTATGGTTATGGTTGTTGTATTTAGCAGACGTTTTTGTCCAAAGCGACTTACAGAACCTTACAATAATTAAAATGAACAGTAAGTTGGTAAGCCAACATTTAGCAAAATAGTAATAATAACGTTGCAATAATGTCATATAATCAATGATGAAAATAAACAAATACCCTAAATATACAAAACATAATTGAATAGATAAGTCTTTAGACCCCTCTTGAATGATCCAAAACTATCACAGGAACGCAGAACTCCAGGCAACTCATTCCACCAATTTGGAACCATGGAGGAAAAGAGTCTTGAATTTGACCTCCTACTCTACCATTTATGGCTGGTGGAAAACAGATGCTCGTCACAGGACCGCAGTGGGGGATTGGGGATGTAGAGCTGGATCATGGAATTGAAATAGCAAGGAGCAGATCCAGTTAGAGTCCTACAGGCCAGAGTAAGGGGTTTGAATTGAATTCTGAATTTAATTCTATAGGAAGCCAATGCAGAGCAACTAAGAAGAGAAGTAACGTGTTTGTGTAGGAGAGGGTGACCTGGGTGATGGGACCATGCAAAAGTGGGAGCCGCACAAATCATCCTCTCCTCCCCCAGGAGCCGTTGCCAAGGTGCGGGTGCAGTGCCCGGCACAAATGTGACTGTTATTAATTCCAAGAAAACAAAGTATTCAAAGAAGGGAGGTTGCTTCAGACACCACTGCTGCATTAGAGATGAGTTATCACTGGAGCCCAGCAGTGTGGCACTGGAATCAAATCTCGAAAATACAACATGTGCCAGTGCAGGGCTTTCTTCTACACATTACCAATTACAGTACAATATGACAACAGCATGTGTGTGTTGAAATAAGTATTAAGAATTCCCTTGATTTCACAAAAGTATGGGTAATGTTTGTTTATCAACAATCATGTACTGGATTTGGCAAGGTTAAATTCCAAAACCATGATGTAGGACAATAAGTCATACTGAAACACAGAGAAACTCTTTGAATCTTTGCATTCACAGTTAATATTTTCTATTTGAAACCCCATTCAGGAGTCATTGTTCATCCCTTTATGCCAAAATAATGGGAGTGAAAATCAAACATCACAGTATGATCACAAGGGCTGAGCTGAACTGAGCAGGGATTCCCCTCAGTGCTGTCAGTGATTGGACACACAGCACACAGTTCATATTTGGGATTGAAAGTGCAGGGAAAAAAATCTGTAAGTGAGATTCAGGCCGCAAAATGATTTCACAAAAGATTTCCTCTTGAGTTCATGAGTTATCTTTCTCCACAGCTTCCTCTCAGGCTGTCTGTCTACCGAGGGAATAGTGAACACCATAATTTTGGCATGCACAGCGATCCCTGGCCCTCCCGCATGGTGTAACTGGAGTTTCCCCATTGACTCACTCAGCACCAGGATCTCTTTGACCTGGAAACATCTGCCTCCTCAGATCCTGAGGCATGTTCTAACATGTTCAAGGACAATGCTGTCACACCAGCGGTTTATGGCAGACATGCTCTGTTTTTGGTGACTACAGTTTTACGGACTGAACCCTCAGTTAATGCTCAAGAAGTGGAGCTTCATCCGCACTATTTTAGTAAATGATTGTAAATGTAAACCAAATGCCACTAGCATGTTATGTTAAGGTTCAAGAAAGTAGCCTATTCATGTCATAACTGGACAGCCCACCTTAAAATAAGATTCCTCGATTTCACTTGGAACTGTGAAAAGCATGTAGAGACATGTGGACATATAGTCCAAAACAGTTTAGTTTCTGTATGCAAATGTAGTGGACTCCATGAGACAGTGTGTTTACCTCATTGGTGATTCACAGTTAGAACAGTGGTTGATGTTCACCTTCACCAGGGCCACACAGATATTTCCCCAAGGAAATCTGGGTTTCCTATTGGTCATCTTGAGGTCACTTCATCTGTGAAAACATTGACACCGTTGCTTTTCAGCGGGAGATTGAAAGCCCCTCTTAAATTTCTCCCACATTAATGGAGCCCCAAGTCAAAGGAGACTGACGACCTGTCACAAAATCGGTCTATCAGTACATTCTCATATAACATTGTTTTAATCTTCAAGTTGTTACCAAGGCCACATGTACTCTGAGTTAGAGCTTGGAATCACAGAGTAACTCACGAATCGATACAGTTAAGATACTTTGCCCAAGATAACGATAATAATGCAAACATCTGGAATAATGTATTCACTGCATTTCACAATATACTTGAAACAGTGTGCAGAGTACAGCATTTTAGCTTAGTGCCTCCACAGAAATCTACAAATAATTCAAAATTAGCAAAAATGTTTCTAGACACATTTCAGCATTTATGCTTATGTCCATGCATGAATGTAATATCAATATTTGGTGGTCCAATAATGTATTGCAAAAACAATAGGATATATTGACAATAATATTGATATTTTGTCTCATCTACACTGTACATGGGCGGATTATGAACTTTTGGGCCCCTGGGCCCAGATGTATTAAGGGCCCCCCACTTATTGTTGTATATGTGGGGGGGGGTTTGGGGGTCCTCCCCCAGAATTTTTTTAATTTGTTTGATGTGATTTCCTGTATTTTGGTGCATTTTGGGGATGGCCAATACTAAATTCAATCAGATTCATAGCCTACATCCTGATTTGTTGATATTGAGGCAATGATTCCCTGCAAAGGCTTGGGCTTTAGGGCCACCTGACCCCATGGGCCTCTGGGCCTGGGCCCGGTAGGCCCGTGCAGTAATCCATCCCTGACACTGTACCAGTCATCTCATACTTACCTTCTAAAGCTAACACAATTTTGCCTTTGTTTATTTGTTACAGCACAGAAATGATCATTGCAATATCATGTATGATTTATACCACTATAAATACATATATCCACAGTTTAAACTCTGGAAACAAATATCTATCCACTAATGCAAACATGGATCCACTGCAGTGGCAGCAGGTGAACCTGTTTCCCTTTTAACGGTCAATTGCACTTAATGCAGGTGCATGGCTGGTTCCCACACCTGTGATCTCAGGGCTTATGTTAATCACACTCTGCTTATTGCAGACTCGCCCCAGCACGCTCATGTTCTAAAGACCCATAAGTCATCTCTGCTGTTAGACTTTCTCCAGGAAATAGTAACTGTTCCTAAATGCAATTTGGAGGCAGGCGAGATGCTCAGATGTTCATGTCAGATTTATCATGTCTTGAGTCAGTTGTCTTGCAACAATCAGGGGAAAAGTAAACCCTAACAAATGTTTTTTTTTAGATTATGTAGAATTGTATCCACAAGAGAGAGGGATTTAGGACGTCTGCTGGTTGAACTAAAGTGACATCTTGTGGCAGCAGGAAACTGTAGGACTGGCAATGTCAAAGATCCAATATGATTCACTGTTCAAACACTCAGCTTATTCTTACAAATAACTTACAAAATGTAGGAAATACAGAATGTTTTTTTTTTGTCTAATTACGCATACAAGGCAAATGTGCAAATGCCCAACATAATCACCTTACTCTTTTGTTTACTTTATTTCAAATGAATACTGACATGAACATTAAAGTGGGTAATTCCAGTTAACGGTCACAAGCAACCTGAATGAGGAGGGCGATCATTTGGCAAAGCACAGACACTCCAGATGTGGTGCAAACAGTTTCTCGTCTGGCACACCTAGTTCACCTGGTTGTCATTAACTTAATGCATTCCATTCTTCTGCTGCTGCGAATGCAAAAACAACACATGCCAACGCAGTCCCTTTCATGCCATACTGGCAATCACATTGAATTGTATTTCATCTGCAGGGCTGACCTTTGCACTGTAAACTTTGAGTCCACATAATGATAATATCTGATCTAGAATCACCCAAAGACTTTGCTGGCATGATGAGAGTATAATCATGTAATTGCAGTATGCACTAGTTATATAATAAAATACAATTTAACAGCAATACAATGCAATGAGTTAGAATACCAAATAAAATACACAAATTCTTAAATAATAAGCCATACAGTATATAGATAGATAGATAGATAGATAGATAGATAGATAGATAGATAAAACTGATCTGCAGAGCAGGCATGACCATATACTATGCATTATACGTATACTATATCACCATATGGAGCTCTCATTTGTCGCACTGAGGCGAGCCAGGGGGTGTTTACCCCACACCAGCTTGTGCCACCCATCACGCCACCACATACCGCTGTGCTACTGCGAGGGCATGATCACAGTTCTGATGGTAACGAGTTAGCATAGTGCGAGATCTAGCAGCGACACGACAGACACAAGCAAACCCAAAGCGCGCCCACATATTGCACGGCTTGCCAGTGCCTTTGCGGACCAATAGCCACAGACCACGTCCGGTCTTCCCTCCATCCTTGTTGGACTGTAGTGATTAGTCATAGCAGCTAATGGGTCACACAGTGAGAGGCTGAACAAAGGCTATGGCTCAGTGTTTCGTTCATTGCTGGGGATGGAGAGACAGTGGCGTCTTTCACTAAGCCCTGACTGTTGTGGCATAACTGATTGAGAGCATTCTCCACCCCCTCACAGCAATGTCTAAATGCATCCTTTGACATAACTAAACATGAATAAAGAAGTAGGCAAAGGAGGGTCGACAAAACAGTACACATCACAGTTTCAAGCAGAGCAGAATTTTCTGCTTTGCATATTCAAAGATATGAAAATCTCCTGTGTACATGTGGAAAAGCTGTGCACTGTGTAACATGCCAAAGCATTGTGATGTCACGAGTTTGGAACTACAGTATGTCACTGCAGCATATCTTTTCCCTTTCTTAAGTCCAGACATGTGGCCATGGCAACTTCAGTGGAGACTCAACAAGGCAGGATTTTGTGATTCTGCTGCGTGCCCTTGCAGAAGGGGCTCCCGTTAGCCAGCCAGTTTTTTTTTTTTCTGCTTCTTTTTTTTCAGATGCTCTGCTGTGTGAATGTGCTGCGTTCTCTCACTCTCCAGGGAGAGTGTTTACAGGATGTTATCAGTCTCCGTCTCTGCCTATCATCCTAGACAGGGTTCCATGGAATGCTTGGAGGGGAAGGAGGCAATCTGAAGGGGGAGTGCCATACTGAGGGGAGTCTATATATACATCCCAGCACTGGGAGGCTGTTGCTCAGAGGCACAGCTGAGATCTGTCGGAGAACACCTCAGTGGCAACATTTTTCAGGAATTGTGGTGAGTCCTCTAAAAAGGCATATTTAATTTTTCTGATAACTTAATCCTATCTGTATTTTAATTACACAAGGAAATGTGTTATCTAGTCATCTTTCCTGTCACTGTGGGTGATACAAATATGGCAATGAGTTCTAAACATTGGATAAAACAAAAAAATCTTAATCACTAAATGAAATAAATGACACATGTCTCTGTTGACAAGCAAGAAGTGTTGTTGGAGCATAATGAGCTGATTATAGGCTGCTCAGTTGCAGGATGTTGTTAAATCAATATTGACTGCCACAGGGTTTGTCATGCTGTGTGAAAATACAGCTGGATTATGGCACAGGGATGTGGTGCTGTGTTGTGTGGGCTTGTGTTGGTCTCAGTGGAATGAGCTATAATGCGCAGTTTGGATTTTTTCTCTTTCATACTGCAAAGAGATGTGGCACATTTTATTTTTTATCCGATCAGATGAATGATCAAATTAATTAGATGCTAGATTTACGAGGACATTTTCTACTCCCATTTTTTTGTGAAGCTGATGGTCAAAGTGACCATATTTTCAAAAGAAGACTTGAAATAACAAAGCCAAAATCAGGATCTTTTATTCAGTAAGTATGTTTCTCCTCCAAATATTTCTGAGATCATAATGCAGTTTCAACACAAAGGGGTTAAAGAAAAAGTATATACCATTTACATAAAGCAGTGTAAGTATAGATATGATGTCGGTAATCAATCTCAACCTCAAAGGGCATAATTGGTATTAGATTAGATTAGATTAGATTAGATTAGAATAGAGTACAAGTACAAAATAAATAATATTGTTAATTTTTACTTGTATTTCACATGATATTGCTGTGGGCAATTTTTTTTAATTACTCCATCTTTTCCAATGCATCTGTAGAGTATACAGTATATACTTATACTTATTCTCCATGGGGCTTTAAGTGTTAACATGGCACTGGACAGAGAGTGGTTTTCATTCAAGTGCAGTGGGAAAGGGTTTCTCAGATCAGGGTGTGCCTTTTTCTGTAGTGAATATAGAGCCCAGGGAAATTAGATATGTGTGTGAGCTCATCTCCCCTGTGTATTTAAACTACCCAGAAACGTCCTGAAATGTTCATAAGTGTAAAAGTCTTCCCCTTTCAGCCATGTTAAGGACATCTGTGTTTGCTCTAGTGCCTGGTTATTGTTTGGGCCATAAATTGTCTTTTGAAAAGTCCTGCATTGAGTGTTGCGCAACTCTGCCATCACTATGAGAACATAGCCACCATTTTATGTTCAGTTTGTGTTGCTATGAACTTCAAAATAAATTGATCTTAACATATAGTTTGGATGAGCCCAATTACACCAGGGTCCTTATCTGTTCCTGTCATTTCTATTTGCTCAAAGGGTGTGGCTAGGCGACTCCAACAAGTTCTGACAAATCCTGTACCACTGTCACTTGATCAAAAGCCAGTTTACTTGGCTGCGTTTTAAATGTGAAGCGTGTGTGTTTTCTTCTTTGTGTTTTATTGATGGTTGATATTTGGTCTCAAAGATTTGATCTCAAAGGTCCAGTTTGTGTTGGATTATATTTAACCCATGTGACCTATGCGAAACTCAATCTATCCATTTGAAATGTCTATTGATCTTAGCCATTGATTTTAATTTTCACCGCAGTTTGGATGATGTTCGTTTTGCATCTTCTCTCTCCCTTACAGGATTTCAGACATCACTGAGCTGAAAAAGGAGGCAAATCGAGCCCCCTTTTTAATTGTGGTGCATAATGAATCGTGTCGAAGAATGGGTCCTGGAGAACAGGGACAAGATTGAGAAAGGAGTGGAGATCATGGGCCAAGGCTGTGAGGTGCTGGCCTCCACGGTGGGTCAGTTCCACCCCATCCTGGAAGCTGTGTTTGTGGCCTCCGCAGAGATCCTCAGTAACCCTGATGGGAAAGAGGCACGGTACTTGACTGAGCAGTTTGAGAAGGTCAACCAGAAGCTGGAGGGCATACAGGATGAAATCGGCAAGATCGCCCTGGAGCTGCAGCGGAGCAGCATGAACAAGCAGAACTTTGACCGCGAGGCGCAGATAATCAGCCAGTATGAGAAGTTTCAAGACTTCATCAATGCCAAGCCCAAGTTCAAGGAGAAGAAGAAGGAGAAATTCATCAGCCACTTTGAGAACACGGATCGGGACTTGAACCTGGACGCCTTGTACAACGCCGTCACCGGCGAGAACATTTCCGGGGACCCCATGCTGGAAACGGTGCTAAACACAGAGCAGCGGGGCAGGAGGGCGGTGGAGGAGTTCTGCGCCCGAGTCAAGAAGCTGTTTGTCATGGGCATCATCGCAGTCATGGGCCATGCTTCCCTGAAAGACGGAGTCATTGGAGAGGACATGGTCAAGAAGTGGCAGGATCGGATGGAGGATGTGGAGAACCGCATGAAGGCCGCAGTGGACGACTGCACGCAGAACTTCGCTGTCCAGGCCAAGATGGATGTAGAGCGTGAGCTCCTGGACAAACCAGGCAGCGTTGACCCGGAATTCACCAAATCTCTTCTGGTGATCCTCACCAGGAAGTATGACTGGGTTTCCTGGTCCATCCGAGTTTTCAATCACAGTGGAATATTTTTCTGGAATTGGCTGGCTGGCAAGAAGTACCATGGCAGTGGTGGGGGTGGTAACTTTTTTGACCTCTTGACCCAAAACAACATCCGGGTGGTGGTTTCGTTCAGCGCGGATCCAAAGCCTATCAACAAGAACCACCTGCAGGATCAGATTGAGAAACAGAAGTTGAAGGGCAACATGGTGTCTGTGGCCCAGGCCTTGTGTGGCAGCCAGCCCAACTGTTTGGTGCATGCCGTGAGCCGATATAAGAAAGTAGAGGAGACTAACAACTTTCAGCCAGAATGCTATTATTATGGGATACACAAAAGGGCCTACTTATGTATCCATTCAGAGTAGCCTAGTTGCACTGAGAGGTATCACAAATGCGGCAATCAGTTCAGTTTTTCATACCTGTGTCATAAATGTTATTCTTTGAATATGTAAGACAGTTGGATGTATAGCAACTCTTGACTTGAGATACTTTGTCTTTCTTTTTTTTTGATTGATTTCATGGTGACATGTGTTCATACATTTTTAATCATTATGAATGGACAAAGAGCATGTATACACTACTTTAAAAACTTGATCAAACTTGATTCATAGAACTAAATTGCAAAAGATGCTTGCTTTCAAGAAAGTAATGAGAAGCTAAAAACTAATTTTATACTTTTAATATTTGACATCAAATACCATAAAGATGTCAAATATCTCCAAATATGTTCATATTTTCATCATATTGTGTACTACTTGTAACTGCTTTTCAGCAGACAGCATTGATCAAGTTAAACTCAAAACCAACAATAAATGTCATAAAACAGGTACTTGATGAGTATGTTTTTACTTTTAATATATAGGCTAGGCCTAGCTTCATTTGTAGTTAACAGCCATCTGAACAATATTACTCTTGGTCATAACGTGATAAATGCCATTGGTTTTATAGGCCTACATTGGCAGATAAATTACAGGCTATTCCTATACTAGCTGATAGCCTAGGCTACCACACAGGCTAAATGTCTGAGGAAATAGGGTAATCCTCTGCTAGTGCACTAGCCTAATTAGAGTGGAGAAGACATGAAGTGGCTTTTCATGGTAGCTTACAGTAAATGGCAGCCCGAAGTTTCACTATGTCAGTACACTCACTGGTAGACTTCTCTCCCGGAATGGGTGTGCCAGTTTATCTATGAGCTGCACTTCGCAGACCACATGACCACGTAAGAGAAAAACAGGCAGGGCAAACTTCTCTCCTTACGGAAAAACAACGTTCTGTAAAGATATAAAGGTGAGTCAAAGTTTGACACCTTTTTTTTTTTGTTGACAAAATAGCCTAATCTACACTAGATTTATACACGAAAATGTATGCAATGGCTACGTTCGGTCTTTTAACAGACTATTTTTTTAACACATTAAGGGGCGTTATCGTCATAAAAAAGTTTGTCTAGAAAATATTCGCTTTCTAAATAACTTTAATTTCGTGTGAGACATCGATTGAATAACGCTGCTGTACATAAGTTGTGTTGGAATACTTAACAGCCAAGGAAAGAGTTTTGTAGCCTAATGTTAACTTCGTGAAATATAACTGGGCCCTCTTCCGGGGTAAAGTAGGTTTGGTTCGAACGTGTGAGCAGCGCTAGAAAGGGGTGCCATCCAAACGTTAGATTCTAAAGCATTGTAGATTAGATAGGCTAGCTTTGTTGAAGAAATGGTACATGTCCAGTAGCAGAATACTTTATGTATAATGATGATGTCTCCTGCAATACATTAAGCATTTTATGTTCTCATACATTAGTTACGTAAGTCATTAACCTACATGGTATGAAGTTATAAACTTTGGTCTCTAATGCCACTCAGGATTCATCATTGGAAGCTATATTTTGATATTCTAATCTAGAGCAGAAAAATGACCACTTTGCGGATGAGGAGTGAGACTCCCCTGCCACGGAAAAGACACTCCCCAGTCACCCAGGGGAGGAGTGCTGAAGTGGATAGCTGACATAATAACTGTTTCAGCACAAGTGGATGCTAGGTTAAATCAAATAAGCATGATCGCTTTCCACCATTTTCTTCTTCTGAAGCTTTTCCCTTCCGTAGTCCCATTTTGTGGAGATTACTAATGACTTTCAGCGCTTTTTGGTTTTGAAGTGGGAATACAGGCAGGATGACAATATTCCTGTGATAACTTTAAATGTTGGTGTGTGCATGTACACATGCATCTACACTCACAGTCAGAGACACACACACACCCACATTCACAGACATAGACGCACACACACACAAACACACACACACACACACACACACACACACACACACACACACACACTGCATGCTTTACATTTACATTACATATCTGTATACAACAATTGTATATGATCAAAAACTGTATAATCCTGAAAAATGAAGATATTATGCTCATTCAGCAAGCTAAACTAAAACCCTTGGGAACACTGAGTAGATTTGTTTAGAATGGCTGACAAAAGATTTTCCATTGTCTTGTTTCTATGGTTACTGTCTGAGGTGCTTTGGAAAATGTAGTCCTGCCCGGCAAGTTCAGCTACCTCAATTAATCATTCTCCACGCCCAGAGTTGCCCTGAGAAGGCAGTATTTATGTGCTGAAAGGATTCCTGTTTGAATATAAATACAATGTTTATATAATAATATTTTGCACTCATATGGTTGGCTGTGTGTATGTAACAAGATCATGAGGGCCACTGTGTTTCAGACGCAACTTTTAATATTTTACCTGGTACTGAGCTGGTAGCCTATTCATCCACTTACATAGGAATTGAGTAAAACTTATTTAAAACATTTATTAATTAAAAGAATGAGCAGTTGTGAGTCTTTGAATCAAACTTCAACTTACAAAAAGGTAAATGTTGTTTTCATGATTTATTATTTGATTTCTTACTAGACAGGCTCATTGTTTACCTCTTACCCATTACCTGTTGTTTGCCCAATTACTTAGACCTTACAGCAAGGCAGATTTTCCTTTGGTGGGATTTTCTTCACATTGTTGCCTCATAGCTCACCTGTGATACCTTTTTATCAGCTCACACAGCCAGCCCAGCTGGGTCTACGCACACTACGTCGTGTCCACGCAGAGCAGGCAACATACCAGGATACTAATATGTAAGTACACAGATTACCCATTTATTATAACAATTACATGACTGTAAGCATAATTTAGACAACCTATATCTTTGTATTTATATATAGTTATATTACCCTATTTCGACTATTATACTACTTCCCACAGTCAAAAATAGAAATGTCCATAGCACAATTTTCATGTTTCTCTTCTGCAGAACCCCGACCCTATAGAGCAGATTCTACAAGATGGCCGATCAGCTGCAGCGCCTTGTGGCCGACAAGAAGAATGTGGTTGAGACCGTCATGGATGTGTTTGAGCAAGGGGCAGAGGTAGTGGCCAGCATTGCAGGAGACCTGTTCCCTGTCTTCGCTATAGCAGCACCCATTATTAGGCTGGCCCTGGACAACGTTGAGAGCAAAGAGGCAGAGTACATGAAGGAGCAGTTCCAGAAGGTACGGGACAGGCTAGAGGTGGCCTCCGAGGAGATCCAGCGCATCAATGAGGAGATCAAGAAGAGTGCGGCAGATGCTGCCTATTTCTCTGTGGAGGAGAATCTGACCAACCAGTTCCGTAAGTACATGGACATCCTCAATGCCAAGCCTAAATTCCGCGAGGTCAAGAAGAAGCTGTTCTTGGAGCACTTCAGCAAGACTGGAGGTGACAAAAACCTGATCACCCTATTCGGCGCTGTCACGGGAGATAACTTCTCTGGAGAGTCTGTGTTGGAGATCACACTGAACTACGAGCAGAAGGACCGTCGTGTCGTGGAGGACTTCTGTGCCAGGCTTAAAAAACTGTTCTGTGTTGGCCTGATTGCTTTAATGGGATACAGTGCGCTCAAGGGGAATGATGAGGAGGAGGATTTGCTTAGAGACTGGGGGGAGAAGATGAAGGTTGTTCAGAATAAAATGACCACCGTCATCGAGGACTGCATCAACAGCTTCCCAAAACAGGCCGAGATAGATGTCAAAAGAGTGGTCAGAGACAACTGCGACAAATCCAATAAAGAGCTGGCCGACACCATCGTGGAGACCCTGAAGAAGAAGTACGACTGGGTGCGCTGGTCAGTCCGTGTGTTCTGCTCCCCGTCCGCCTGTTCACGAACAAGAAGGACTTCCAGTGCTTCACAGGCCGGAGCCGTTTTACGGTACCCTCAGCAGACGACAAGCTGAACGTCATGGTCTCCTACAGCGCCTCTCCAGAGCCTCTGAACAAGGACCAGATCCAGCTGCTAATCACCAGTCAGAAGAAACCCACTATCACCGTGGTGGCGGAGTTGTTGTTTGATAAGGTGCCCGTCTGCGTGGTGCAAACCATAAAGACCAAGTGCAAAGACGTGGTCTGCTCCTACAGCTTCTCAGAGGAATTGCACTATTGGGAGGAGCTGAAGAACTTCATATGTTTGTGTCCATTCTGCTTAATGGCAGTTGTGGAATTTCTTTTGGACTGAGACTCAATTACCTTTGACAAAATGGCTATATTCCGTTTAACTTTCTGACTTGCAATGTAAAAGCATACTAAGTGACCTTTTGAATAGATGACCAAATCCATTACAGCAGGAATACAATAGTTGCAATACACTTTTTGACATCACATTGTTGTATCTTTATACCAAAAAAATTGACACAATCTTTGACTGCAAATTGCATTTGAAGCCAATATAACTTCTTTCCAGTGTATGTTAAGTTATTAATCATAAGTGATGCGATCTAGGAAAACCCACCACATGGTGCAATTTTACCAACTTATGATTCTAATACCATCCTAGATGGGAGGATGGTATCCTGGATTTTGCTAGGAGACAATATCCAGAATGTTGCTAGGATGGTTTCAGAATCTTAAATTGGTGAAATTTCACCAGAGAGAGTAAAAAGGGATTTTTGAGTGCACCGTGTGGTGGGTTTTCCTAGATCGTATCACATATGTATAACTGTGTATGAATTATCAACTAATAAGTATGGGGAATGAATGAAAGAATGGATGGATATGCCTACACTCACATAGGGCTTATCTGCATGCCTTATGTGCCCACTGCAGTGTGATGAAACTGCTTTCGTACCTTATGCGCCGATGTGTCTTCCTACTGTTGTTTTACCTTTCCCTTGTCTCAAGCACCCGGCCACACACTTACCGCAGTCCCCATAGAATGGGCATGTTGGAACACATGAAGTATGCTAGTGACAGATGCCGTGTTTGTACAGGAATTCCTCACATAATTATGCATTTGTTCGGTCTTCCATGTGCTTTTTGGAAATTAAACATGGCGAAAAAGCATGTGCGAATAGGTACAATAGATTGCCATAAACAAATGTTAAATAAATGTTGTAACTAATCATATTGAACTTGAATCATATTTGTCATTACTGCCTAACACCTTTTTAACAACGTAAAGATACAGTATATTATGGGAAAAACTGGTGAAATAAAAATGCTGTACTCAAGCTTTCATTAGAAGAGTTGTCAGTTTACATATCTTTGTGTTCCTAAAAGCCATGAATGAGTGATTATCCAGTCCCTTGAGTGGTTCTTCTTTTGTCCAACAGATCACCAACACCACTGATTGACCACAAGTTGTATTGCTGAGGTTTCTGTAGTTTGTTCCACAATCAAATGCAGTTTTTTACACATCATTTTACATATTTTCACACCCTCTGTTATATGAATCATTTTTAATAAAGCCTTTAAGGTCTTACAAAATCTATACGCACAAATATTTTACACACACCCACATACAGTATGGGTATACAAGGAAAGTTACAGTGACAGGATATAATTACATGTGTAAATCTCCACATACTTCAAGATAACCTACTATCAGGAAATGAAAATGTATAAAGTATATATCAATAATAACAAGCACAAATACATTTATGATTAATTTAGTTGAATGATCAGTTTTCTGTCTCGTGTACATGCGTACATGCATTTTAGTGCCTATTTGACTCCTGAGTAGCTGTAGCAAGTTTGTGCTGGTAAAGCAAGATATGCATGTGGCCAAGAAGTAGGCGAAAACACCCACTGTCCCCTATAATTATGCAGCGGAACTGCTGGTTTGCAATGCTATATTGGGCTCAGATCCTGAGCCCAAACAGTGACAAAGACATGACTTAAGAAAGAGAAGAAATAGCAAAACTATGATGTGGTACTATAATAAGCTTTATTTGTATAGCACCTTTCATACACAGAATGCAGCTCAAAGTGCTTTACATTTGAAGCATGTAACACAATAATAGTCAGTCAGTCATTATCAATCACTTTTCTTCATTGCTAGGGGCCGTTTATGATCCACTCAGCAACATATCAAAAATATAGAAAATGACGTCATAAGACTGGCAGCCTTAACCCTCTTACCCCCCACAAGCACGCCATATGGCAACTGTGGCAAGGAAAAACTCCCATATTCCAGGAAGAAACCTTGAGCAGAACCTGACTTAATAGGGGGAGCCCATCTGCTTCTGGCTGGCTGCGCCCTCCAATAGCAGCAGATGTAGAATAATCAGAAAAAGTAGTCTACAGGATAAGATGAGTTAACTACAAGCTTTCCTGTACAGATATGTTTTCAGATCTTTTTTAAAAATTACTAACAACAACATGACTTTTTGCAGAAGGTAAAATTCCACACTTTCGGGGTCATTGTCGCAAAACTTACACTCACCCACCACAACATACAAATGTACAGTATAAATACTTCAAAGAAACTTGACAACAAAGTGACATGATCAATTTACATGTAGAATAAAGGGATAAACAAACAAACAAACAAAGCCAACAAAGGTCATTACTGTCACAGATCGTACACTTTCCTGTCAGTTCTATTGGCTAGATACAGTAAGTGGTACAAGAGACATCATTTTTTTGTTTTTCACCTGACAGATTTGATATGCAATGAGTGTACAGTACACTGATATTTGGGCCGGAAGGTATACTGTTTCTCAGTCATTCGTCTGTCTGTGTCTCCAAGCGTTCTGTCCCAAAGGGGATGAAGGAAATTCATCACCCTTGGTGCAGTTAATCACTACAAAGACTAGATGGACTGATTGGGTAATCAAAGACTGAGGGTCAAAGTTCAAGGTCACATGGGGTCCTACAGTACATGTCATACAGTGTTTGCGCAATATCTTGCAAGGGGGCTGAAGGATCTTCATCAAACTTTGCACAGTCAATCACTACAAAGGTTATATGGACCAGCCTCCAACACCACTTCCAGCAGGAACCTACTCTTCCAAGGAGGTCTCTTATCCAAGTACTAACTACGCCTGCTTAGCTTCAGTAATTCAGCAAAGTCAGGGTATCTGCTGGTCTGGCTGCTGGCTAAAAATAAAAGGAGAAAGGCATATATGATTCTAACTGTCTCACTGAATTGCATTATGCACACTCAATTCTCACTGGTATCTGCTAGACAACAAGTACCAAAACATGATTAGTTCATAGATGCCGTTCATAATTCTGAGAAATTCTTGAATTGTGTGTGTGTGTGTGTGTGTGTGTGTGTGTGCATGTGTGTTCTTGTGTGTGTGCACCTGTGTGTGTGCATGTGCATGCATGCGTACATACAGTATGTCTACTGCGTGTGTATGTGTCATACGTATGATTATTGTGAATATGTGTGAGTGTGTATCTGTTTATGCACATGTGTGCATACGGAATGGGTTAACATGGCCCCTGGAGGCAAACATATGCAAAAAATTGGTCATCCTAGGCCCTACGGTTCTCAAGATATTCACAGAAAACTCTGTTTGTGTACAGTCACTAAATTTACACATACATTGATTTATTGTATGGCCCCCCATGAATGAAAGTCCACGAAACATGCATTCAGAGGGTGTCATAATAATCCTACACTTTCAATTTCGTGCAGTTATGACCATGTCAGCCAGAGATATTGGAATTACAACACCTAATTTTTGCCTTTTCATTTTTAACTAGGTGGCGCTATACATGAAATGAGTGGTTATGGGATGGGTTGATATGGCCCCTACATACTAAAAAAGGTGGTCCTCCTAGGCCCTACAATTCTCGAGATATTCACAGAAAACTGTGTCCGCCCTACCCTCCTGTCGGGGGTCCACTCCGGCGGGCGGGGGGCAGGGGGTGTGTGTGTGTGGGGGTGGGGTGGGGACGATGGATCAAAACGAAAAACAATGGTTCCATGCTATCCTTGTCGGGCTACATGCCTACCAAGTTTTTTGCACCCTGGTCTTTCAGTGTCCCGGGAATCCTTGACTGAAAATTCGCTGTGCGGCGGTCATAATAACTCATTAACCATGGATGGGCCCATTGATGGTCTACTTGAATCATTACATGTTCTTGATTAACTCTGTTTTATGTCCCCTTTCAATATCGTGAATAGTAAATATGTAGCCTAGGCTACAATCATTTTGCAATGATAGACTGTTTAACACTGAGATTATTTTAGGCCTAATTAGGCTACTACTTTGGATAGTCGGTTTATTGAGGCATTGCCCTGGTTTATTGAGGAACAACACCTGCTGATTGTAGACTTTGTCTTGGACCTGAACAAGGATTGTCTCCATAGCAACTTGCTGTGTCTCGCCTTCGCCACTTTGTACCCCCAGTCTGACAAGCGGGTCTGTGTCCAACGCCGAAAATGGCTGCAGGACCGGATGGCTGCTTGCTTGCGCTGGACTCCCTCCACCCCCCACTCCCCTCCCCTGTTGCAAGCCGTGTATTTTTCATGCTGTAAAGTGTACTGACTATGTGCTTATGTTGCTGAGGTGTTTTTCCCTGTTCCCACACTGTACTCCCCATAAGAGCATAGTATGGGGGTTGCTTTTTTCTCCTCACCTCTCCTCTTGTTATGCTGTATTTTCTCCATGTACTGCATTTCGTTGTCTCTGTACTTGTACTCTGCACAATGACAATAAAGTTGAATCTAAACTAATCTATTTTACTTTTATTCTTAAATACTTGGTTGACCCACCTCCTGACATGACAATGTTACAATGCTCATTGTCTTCCTACAATAAATATTAGCGTGCAGAGTGAAGAGCGAACTACAGATATAAGTTAGCTGGGAGAAAATGTCTTGATCAAAAAGTCTAAAGCAGGAAGTTTTACCGTGAAAGTAGAGCCTATAAAAAGGATTAGAAAGACTAGTTTGCGTTCATCTTAGCCGGTTTCACAGATGCAAAGCCTATGTGTCTGATCTGCAATGACGCTGTCGCTGTTTGAAAGGACGGCACTAAAAGACGAAGCAGCACCTTCAACGTGGCCTATCTGCTCCAGACAGAGGCACGAAAGCGCAACATGCGCTGGCAGAGGATCAAGGATCAAAGGACCGGATCATATTAGTTTAAGCACACATGGTCTGATTGGTAAATAGGCTATTTGTAAATTTTTTTTTTTTTTAAATCGGACTACATGTATAATCTGGCGGGCCAAATAATAGACCCATGGCCTAGATACTCTAGCTTATGCAGACAGCAGTCAAGTTCACATGGGGTCCTCCATGTGATAGTGTTTGGGTGGTATCTCTCAAGTAGCTTGATGGATCTTCATTAAACCCTGAATACCAATCACTACAAGGGCTAGATGCACCGATTAGGTTGTGGGGTCAGGGTTGTGAGGTCAAAGGTCAAGGTCACATATTATCAGAGGTCATGTTCACTGCAGAGCATAGGAAGTTAAAGCAGGCAGAGGTATACCTGTATGTTTTTTTTTTTTTTGTAATTTTGATGATTTTATGACAATGTCAGCATGGATTTCATGGCCTGTTAAGGCCCGTCCAGTTTTGTTATCAACAGTGAAAATCTGATTTATCTATGCTTAAAGACTTGTCCTCAAAGACCCACTACGAACTACACTATTTTTGGTTTGTTCATAAATGTAGACACTGCAAACCTAAATAGAGGATTTGTGCATACTTTGTGGATTGGTTATTCGTTCATCCTAATGGTATATCCTCTTACAAAATTATTTTCTCATTTGGCACATCACGTTTCGACCTTGCGGTCTTCCTCAGATTCACAGAAGTGTGAATCATATTAGTTGGAACTTGGAACACTTGAAGATTGCTCATGCTAATGAGTCATTCAGTGAGGGGAATTTCTGAAGTGTCTCAGATAGGCCTATTGTTGTTGCTACACTACTGAAAATCATAATTTGTAACATCAGCCAAGTGTCTACTTTATATGAAAAAGAGAAGAGCTATTTACACTGTAACCCAATGTCTCATTAGGCCCAGGTTGCTGTTGCAGAGTGGGGATTTTTTTCATTGTGCGGCTCTTTAGAGTGGTGTGGAATATTTTTTGTGGCTCTTAATGCTGAACTGGTTAGCTACCCCTGAAATACATTGTTTAAGTATTTGTCACCTCTTATGGATCACTTAAACACTACTATGGTGTTCCTCAGGGATCTATTTTGGGCCCCTGTATTTTTTTAGAATAGGTATTTTTGTTATTTTCTTAAACAACAGATTCGCTTTACAAGAAGTTAAACCTTGATCCTAGATGTTCGGAGAGCCTTTAGACCCTTGAATTAAGGGGATTCGCTATGTTTTAAGAATTAAGCTATTAATGTAACACCATGCAATAAAGACTGGCAACACCATGGTATTACAGAGTCAAATATATTGTCTTAATAGTATCATTGTTTTTAGAAGATTAAACACTATGGAAAAGACTGAATTGTTTTTTTTTTTATCTCCTGTAACACTGCCTTTTGCATTTGAATGGAAAGTTACATAGAAAATATCTATGACCTACAGAAAATAAATGACTGCTGCTCTAGTTACTATCTGAGGGCTCTTGGGAAAGGCTTGAACATACTGCAGTGGTGAATAGCTTAAGAAATGCTTTTAATCAGACCCAAAATTACTCTTCCATAAATATGATTTGCCCAAACAACCCTGCATTGAGTCCGGCCCATCAGGTGACCTCAGGAACGCAGAAAAACATCACGTGGCAATGGGACGATATGCTCGAGATGCAGGGATGCATTGTGCTGCTGCTTGTCACCTCCATGTTACCCTGTTACCTAGTTTCTAATGGTTTCTATGACAATGATGCTATTTGGTCTACACAGACTCACAATAACAAAAAAGCTGAATATTACATTTATCAGATAATTGTTGAATGTGGTTTGTCAGTAACGCATTTGTGCTATAACAAAATAACCCAATGACCCAGTAGGAGGCTGCTAGAATTCTGAGGCACATCATGAACCTAAAATGCTGTGTATAACAAGTTTACTGCATGTAAGTATGACATATTGAGTTTCCTCTGCAAGGAACCTAATGATTGCCACATAACCTAATGAAAACACTAAAGCATTCTCCTTGTTACAGTATGCATTCAAAGAATGCCTAAGACAGGGGGAAAACGCAAGGTTTCTTTAAAGTATTCATCAACATTATTGGCAATGTTAGAAAATTATTTAACTTTTCATACTTTGTCAACATTGGGCTTTATTATTTCTGGGCAAACACTATATGTGTCCAATGAGACATACCATACCTTTTCAACTCACAGATGGTAAGCATTTATAACTTTTCGTCTCATTTGTAGTTGTTTAAAGGCCGTTGGTACTTAATTTATTATGTAAAAGCTATGTTTGTTCTCCTGCACTCTCCCATAGACTGGATAACATCTATAATATCTATAACATCTACATTTACATTTTTTCATTTAGCTGATGCTTTTATCCATATACAATTTACAAATATGTTGACACTAACTACTTCCTACAGATTGCAGGGTTGTGGTTTATGTTTAAGGTTATTGCCATTATTCTGTATTTTGTAAAATGTTTATTTAGTCTATTATATTTGTATTTTTGATAAGGCTTCATGTAATAGAGTAATGATTACTGATATCATTGTAAGTCGCTTCAGACAAAAGCGTCTGCTAAGAGCCGTAAGCATAAGCATGTGTTTGTGGTTTTGCTTGATTTTTTTCCATTTCCATTTCTTTGTACCTCTTCCTTCTGACTGAAGTTTTTGGGCACACCCACAAAAAATGTGTGTGTGTGTGTGTGTGTGAGTGAATGAGTGAGTGAGTGTGTGTGTGTGTGTGTGAAAGAGAGGTGGTTGTGTGTGTGTGTATTTGTTGTATTTTTTGATAACTAACAGACAATTTACTTGAATGACTATTTTGCATTTTTCTATGCATTAGTTTGATTTCTCTTACTCTGTGAAGTTGAGCTGGCTATGAGTCGAAGAATGTCATCACTAGTATTGATGGGCCATCTTTATCAAGTTGGCTATGTGACAATAAAATTGAACTTGAGATGACCTGCAGAGGGCACCTGACTACAAAGTTAGAGAAGAATGTGTCACTTTGGGGGCAGCCGTGGCCTACTGGTTAGCACTTCGGACTTGTAACCGGAGGGTTGCCGGTTTGAACCTCTGACCAGTAGGAAGCGGTTGAAGTGCCCTTGAGCAAGGCACCTAACCCCTCACTGCCCCGAGCACCGCTGTTGTAGCAGGCAGCTCACTGTACCGGGATTAGTGTCTGCTTCACCTCACTGTGTGTTTCACTAATTCACGGATTGGGATAAATGTAGAGACCAAATTTCCCTCACGGGATCAAAAGAGTATATATACTTATACTTATGTTTAAACCACTAAACATGTCATTCCCAGAGACATAAAAACAAATGGCATCAGTTAGTGTAACGGATGCCAGCTAGCTTAGCTGTGCTTGTGGAACGTTGGTAAACCCCCCACTCACTCCCTGACGCCTCAAGAGTGCTGCTGGCATGCGAGCCAGTAGCCTGGGCTATTGGCTCAATTGTTAACGCGCTCGCCTCCGGATCCGTGGTGCTGCTGTTCGGGGGTTCGAGTCCGGGCGTGTGCAGGGCTGAATCGCGCAGGTTCAACACAACGCAGGTTACATTAGCATATGTTGCAGTGGATTCATTGTACAGAGTTCACTGTAGTCAACCAAAAACTGACAAGTCAAGCCCATTTCTAGTCAGTAAAAGCTATGAGCCTTGGGGCCTTGTGATCTCAACTGGCACAATTCAGTGGCATAAAAATCAGTTTTCAATGTTGTTCTACCAAAAGAAAGACACATAAATGAGTAGATGTGTCCAAACTTGTGGTGTTTTATTTTTTGACCTCTAAACTGTGTTTATCCACTTATAGAAAGCATGCCGCTCTTAAACAATTCTAAATTAAGCTTATATCGCTTTACAATTGTTTATAGTTTCATTGTTGAACCTGGCCTGCGCAACACAGTTTAATCATTTTGCGCTGCATGATGGTGTCAATGGTGACCTATCGGCAGTCAGCAGGAAGCATCAAAGATTAGTCACACCACTTGTCATGTAGGCCTAAACGAATTTGGATAATGAATAGATTTTTTAGATAGATTTCTGAAGCGCCATTCTGACATACTGACTACATCCTGACATTTTCTTCTCCCTTTACTGTGATTTAATAAACTTTACAGACTTTAACCATATTTATTCCTTCTGGAGTTAACAATAAACTAAGATTAATAAGAATTGAATAGTGATTATGTAGCCTATGAGGGAACACCCAGTGATACCCTTGGTACCATCAAATAGTAGCCTATAGCGATGTGGTCAGGATACACACTGGTATATCATGGTCCGCCTGATCACAGAATTTACACTTTACCCACCTCTTTTTTTACCACTACACCCCTGATTGACAGCCAAACCATATTCAAGAACAATTTGTTTGAGGTTATTAGAATAGCACAATCTCAAGGTCATACAGAAGTCACATAGGACAGGTGTAGCCAGGACTTCAGTGTATCATACTGACATTATAAATTGAAACAAATTAAATATTGAACTGCATGAACAACACTTCCAATGGGAGGGCTAAGGCTGGTAGACACAGTCTCAGTTGGGAAAGAGATCATTGGCCTAAGTCTGCCATCAACTTCCAATCGCATGCGCCACCTACTGTAGCTGCCCGGTGTCTGGTCTTGAGGTGGTGAGTCTGGCTGGACCTTTCACCTTCCCAGGCGAATGCTGTTGCCAGCCGACAGAATGAAGGAGGAAAGACGTTGACGAACGTCCTCCGACTTTCCTGTACCTCTGCAAGGCACCGCAACACCTGGTTGTGCCGCCAGGTGTAGTGGACTTGAGTGAGGCTGGTCTTGCAACCCACCAGGATGTGATTTAAACATAAACACAAACAAACGTGATCTCCTACACAATCACTGACTGCACCTTTAAGGAGTGTTATAGGAATTGTCCTCATTGTCAGAGTAAATAAAACACTATGCCTACTTCAAACCCCATCAAACATCATCATAAAATACACCAGTGTTGCTGTCAGAGACTTACTGTATGTTTGTCACCTGATGATTCATACACCACAGAATGCTCTCCTCTTATGCACACCTAACAATGTGTGAGACAAACAGTTGACAAGCCCATCTCCAATAAAAGCCTTTTAAAAACACAGACATAATTGTGTGCTTTGCTTAATCCTATCTTTGTCTGATTCAGTTGCCTTTACATGAGGATGACATCAGAAAAAATATGCAGAGGTCACATTTTTTCAGAACTGTACAGTATATACTGTGCTTTAGAGGATCCCATATGTCTGTCATTCGCTTTAAAATAATATATGTGCTTGTAATGCATAGCATTGTAGCATTGGCAATACTCAATCATTTTTCCTGTTCCTGTACATCTCATGTCAGAGGTACTTCATCTTTACTTCTTATCTCTCATATCTTTTACAAGATTAAGCACCAGCTCTGCCATCTTGTGGAGAGGACTAAGACTTTCAAATGGAGTGTGTTTGGCATTCGTCATCTGGTGAAATGTTGCCACTTGCTGGGTGAAGGAAATTATGATGAGAAAAAAAAAATGAACTGACAAAAAAGAATGTCAGAATGTTCCCCATTTATTGAACCAACATACATGTTCTTTACGGGATGATCGGCTTGATTCAATCAATGACTAATCACCAGTGGCATCACATGAAGTCTTCTTCCATTAAACATTAGGTTTTGCATGCTGTCTCATGGTTTTAATGACAAATAATCAAGACTATTGTTGTGCACAAAGTAAAGTATGCAGGCATGTGTGCTTTAAGTTTCAAAGCGTTTTTTCTTTTAATTCCATTCAACTGATGCCCCCAAGTCAGTCTTATTTTGCCTATAACAGAGAATGTCTGACATGTTATGGCTTAAATGTTCAATAAAACAATTACCGAAATGAAAAAGGTTTTGTGGATTACACAAGATTTACGTGCTATAGGTAGAATTGTAATACAGTTCATTGAGTAAAACCATTGCATTGAAAATATCCAAATTGAATTCACAATGTCTTTGCATTACTGTAAGTCTATTAGTAAGTCAGACAAAATTGATTTAGTAAAATAACCAGATTTTAACCAGATTTATATCTCCAAATGCAAACAACACACAAGTCCGAGTCCAAGTCCCTTTCATCGGTACCCAAGTTCAAGTCAAGTCACGAGTCCTTAAAATTAGGGCTCAGGTTGGAGCCGACGCGGCCAAGTACAACAGGTTTAAGTTTATTTAGGCCAATCACCCTTTTTATGAGATCAAAGCCAGGAAAATCCATAGCAATGACTCCAAAACAAGGTATGTTTTTCAGATTATCGTGATTTAGATATTCATTTAACCAAGGGTTAATTTTTTGAGCTATTACTTTTGGTGTTAAAGTCAGCGCCATATTAGGAAGGCCCGTGCCACTAGAGTAAGTCAGAATTACCTCACCGTTACCACACATCTCCCCAGCCTTTTTCAAATGGTTCTTAATTTTCTCCTTTTTCTCATCTATTTTACGGACCTTATAATCCTCGCTCGCATCAGTACCATGAATTGGAATACCTAGGGTAAACTCTTCTTTCTGTATGAAAACAATCTTGCCTCTAACGTCGCCCATACTTGGTACATTTGACTTATCCCATGTCTCAATGTCTGGATTATCTTTAAGGAAACTTTCAATAAGATTTTTAGCATCTTGTTTCTGTGTTACATTTTCTAGTTTTACCCTTACAAGAATGGCCTCACTGACATAGTCCTTCAGAAATGTCTGGATAATGCTAAGCACTTCAGGTAACGTTATATGCTGTGAAAAGTATCCATGTACAAGCTTGAGCTCTTTATTCCACATCTTGACCCTAAGATCCAGATAACGTATGCCTGCCTTGAGCTGAGTTTCCAATGACCAGGCCTGGCATTCTACAAAAGAGCCCCAATGAAGGGCCATGGTGTCATGGGTGCCAGGGACGGTGATGTCAGAGATGAACTTGTTGTTGTCAATTGATTTCATCCAGCCAATGTCATACGGTTCTGGAAGGTTGAGATCCGCTGCATCATTAAATGATTGGTCCTTCTGACTGCGGCTCAAGTCCTGAAATGCTCTGTACAGGATTAAACAATTGGTGTTTTGACATAATGACATAAATTCATATGCATTGTGCTCTCAAGTTAATAATGTCAACAAATAACAGACATTTCCTATAAACCCATAAACGTATTTGCTAGAATGTATAAATGCATACGGTATGCTTTGCACTTATTTGTCATACTTACACGAGCAGTAAAGCAAAAAGGGCTGTCTGGAGGAAGCTGCTTTTCATGTCTGGGCTAAATTCACAAAGAAATCTGTGATAAATGGCTTATGAACAGTGTTGGGATAGATAGTTATTAAACTGAAAAGATGCTAGATGCCATTATCAGGGTCCAAGCAAATGCAAAACACAAAGAATTACCAATGCAAGCCTTGAACCCCAAGTCTTCTGTGTGAGATTCAAGTGGATTTACCAAGTGAGCTATGGCAAAGTCTGTGGCAGCTGAATGGTTGAGACTATAGAAAATACGACATACATTTAATGTGTGATTTTTGCAAAATGAGACAATGCTTCTCTGCTTGGATCCACAATAATAGGCACAAAAATAATAGGGTCCCTGCAGCTTTACTGTACATTTTGGACCCCTAATGAGATTACTCTTTACTTCTTTTGAAAAGTTACTTTACCACTCATTACTTTGGTTGCTTTCATACAAATACCCAAATGTACCACATATATATAAGAAATATAAACATATAATAGCCTGGGTGTTCCCATGCTGCCTTGCGCGCGATTTGATTCACGCTGCTAAGGCAGCCTGGAGACCATGGAGCAAATTTTCGCCTGAGATAGGGAACCAATCACAGAACAGGGGGGAAAGCAAGACGATGATGAGCTATGCACAGACGCATTTGATAGACATCCGTGGCACCCAATAAACGGATCTGGGCATTTTTTTCAAATACGATTAAATGAACGTTTGGTTCCCAGACCACGTCTCATTGAGAAGTGGTGGCGCTAGCCAGGCTAAACATATAACATGTATACAATATAAATACAGTCCTTTCATCAGGCCATGTCTGACTGCTGATAAAAATGTAACATGCAAACTTTGCCCAGAACCAGAAATATCTTTTTTTAAATGTCAAATTTTAATTTACATCAGCAGGAAAGGATGTTTCAGCAGTCCTGTCCATATACCTGTAGTTACTTAAATTTGAACTGTAATGATTTACTTTACGTCATTATACAGAAAAGTAATGAAATTATAACACATTTTGTAAAAAGACAAATGAGGTAAAGATCATTCATACTGTTGTAATTACGCTTAGAATTTATATTTTAATAAGTTAAACTGTAGATTAATGTAATGTAATAGAAATCAATGTAATGTGGGTGTACTTACCATACAAAATGTAATGCATTTTTACATATGAATGTAATTTAGGTGTAAATCTAGCATACAAAAGATATAAGAGAAAAGCTTACGTGGTCTTCGTACCATAGGTGAGGCAACTTTTGAATGCTGTGCAGTTCTGCAGTGCTGTGCTGATACCAACAGTGAACACCATCATCTTATACTTTTTGATAAAAGGTGTGTCCAGTTGGGCTGATTTGTTTTCAAGCTGAATGTAGGCTGTTCTTGTAGGGTGCTCTCATGTTACTGGCCCACCCATCTCAGAGGGAAAGTGATGTGAAAAAAAAACACTTAGGAACAAAACTAGATGTACCGCAAAGCAGTACAAAATATGACCGCCGCTCAGTCCTGCACATTCTCTCCGCAAAAATAAATCACACTTGTCAATTTGTCTCCATCTCCTACTCCATCCCCTTCTCTTGCAACTTTTGTGTATGTGAATGAGGGTGTGTATGTGTGCAATTGCTTGCTTTTGTGTATAGATGTGCTTCCCTGTGTGTGAGTTTTTGCTTGTGAGTGTGTGTGGGGGGTAATGGTGTGTGTGTGTGTGTGTGTGTGTGTACGTGTGTCTGCTTGCCTGCTTGTGTGTGTGTGTGTGTGTTTTATATGTTTGTGTGTGTGTGTGTGTTCGCTTGTGAGTGTGTGTGGGGGGTAATGGTGTGTGTGTGTGTGTCTGCTTGCCTGCATGTGTGTGTGTGTTTCATATGTCTGTGTGTGCGTGTGTGTTCGCTTGTGAGTGTGTGTGTGTAGGGGTAATGGTGTGTGTGTGTGTGTGCTTATGTCTGCTTGTGTGTGTTTTTATGTGTGTGCGTGTGTGCGTGTCAGTGCATGTGTGCATGCACGGGTGTGTGTGCGTGCGTGTGAGTCTGTGTATGCGCATGTGTGCATGTGCGTGCATATGCCATATGTCTGCTGTGCGTGTATGTGGGTGGGTGTGTCTTTATGTGTGTGTCTTTATGTGTGTCTGTGTGTGTATGTGTGTGTGTGTGTTTGTGCATGCGTACGTGTACATGTTTGTGTTTATGTGTGTGTGTGTGCGTGCATGTGCTTGTGTGTGTGTACCTGTGTGTGTGCATGTGCGTATGTGCGTGTATATGCCATATGTCTAGTGTGTGTATATGTGTGTGCATGCACGCATGCAAACACACACACATAAACACACACACATACACACAAACACACATGGGTCATTCCACGTCAATTCAACCAGGGCCCACGCACTTAGGTCTCAAAAAATTCTGAAAAAATTACCAGGTGTACCTATGTTACCCAGGAGACACACTGTAAAGTTACTCTTATGTAAGATCAATACTTTCCAAGATACAGCCAGTTTTACAGGGGGAGGGGGGTGTCGATTTTGTTCGGGCTCTTTTTTTTGTCAAAGTTCACAAGCCCACAGCGCAAGAACATAACATATCTTACATAAGAGTAATTTTACAGTGTGTCTCCTGGGTAACATAGGTACACCTGGTAATTTTTTCAGAATTTTTTGAGACCTAAGTGCGTGGGCCCTGGTTGAACTGACGTGGAATGACCCACATAAACGCACACACACACACACACACACACAGACACACGCACACACAGTAGACACGTGAGGCATATGTACGCACTCACGTACATGCACACACACAGGAACGCACATACACGCACACACACATAAACACAATCACGTACATGCAAGCATGCACAAACACACCCACACGCACACACACAAGCACACACACACACACACACACACATTACTGTACCATTACCCCACACACACACACTCACAAACAAAAACACACTAATACAGAAGCACACATACAGTATAAACAAAAGCAAACGCACACTTGCACACACTCATTTACATGCACAAAAGAGTAGGGAGAGAATGTGCAGGACTGATCAGTGGTCATATTTTGTACATATTTTTCCGGTTGTAGATTAAATGGCATTCAACTTGAAAGCGTTTTATTTGGCCTCCCACAAACGGTTACTTTTATCAGATGTCCACTGTACACTTCTAGTCAAATAGGGAGTAATAAACCATTCATGGAACAAGGCTGTAAGATAAAGCCTGTTCAGGCTGTTTGCAGCTACTTTGCATTGCTTTTTTTCATCGGTCAGTGGAAGCTATTTTGTTTGCATGTCATGCTACTACTAAGTTGCAAATTCATAGTGTTCACCTTATATAACAACAACAACAACAATAATAATAATAGTGTACTTCGTCCACCTCTGATGATGATGATGACAAGATTTATATAGCTATTTCAAAACTATTTTCTAGCTTTGAAATAGCTATGCCACAAAAAAATAGTGCTACCTTGTGCATTTTTTGTTAGAAAATACTTACATAGTAAACTGTCATATTGACAACATGACAAAGTAGTTTCACTAAACAATGGCGTAAGGAATGGCATTTTGATTGCACTGACAGTTTTCTTGGTATAAATACTTGCTTTTGAGACATAGTCAGACTAAGCATTTTGAGTAAGATACACACTTTTGCTGGTAACATGTGGTGCAATCTAACCGAACAATCAAATTGCCTCAAGACCTTATAATATCCTTCACAAAAGGCATTTGGTAACACTTTTTTGTTTGCGGTCAAAAATGGCCGCTTTAGGAAATTAATGGGAAAGAGTATAATTTTCATTTCATTCAGCTTAGAGTTCAACTTGTAGAGTAAAAGTCTTTCAACTTGAAAGTGTTCTATTTGGCCTCCCACAAACGGTTACTTTTATCAGAGGTTGTCAGATAAAGCCTGTTTAGGCTGTTTGCAGCTACTTTGCATTGCTTTTTTTCATCGGTCAGTGGAAGCTATTTTGTGTGCATGTCATGCTACCACTAAGTTGCAACTTCATAGTGTTTACCTTGTTAGGTGCCTCTATTCTGTCCTAGCAATTGCGTCATTGCAAGGCGCAGACAGATAGCTAACTGAAGAATGTGGAATAAATAAAGCTCCACAACGTTTTCTTCAATGAATTTTACTGATCCATAAAACATGCCTGTCCAGTTCTTTCACTCATTACATTGTTGCTCATTCTTTTTTCTCGTAAAACTATAAAAATAAACAGAAAGACATCAAATTACCATAATGTCAAATTACTATCTCATCAACATGTGTTTTAAGTGTATTTTTCATATCACAAGCAACATGCTATCGTAACACCCCCAATTATCACCACTTTTGTTCAGAAATTCTATAACAACGATGTTTTTTAACACTTCAAAATAACATTTGCTAAATAAACCTGACATTTTTCAGTAGCCATAGGTGTGTAGATTTGAACAAAATCTGGTTTGTTTGTTAACGGGAGCATTAACTGCCTGAAATATCCGATTTTGTTTACCACGCTCGGAGTTATAGTGCTGGCCTGATGGGTCGCCTATTTACACCGTTTCAACGGCACATGAACGGTTAGACCGAGAATTCTCGTCGTGAAATTAAAATTCCACTGGAGCTCCAAGCGGTTGTGTACACGCAGCCTTACAACGCTGTCTACAGCTCTTTGAGTCACGGTAAAATGTCATTTTTGGTACATAGCTAATTTAGATACACCTATGGTGTGGGTGGTTGCGTTTCTTTAGGAGTCTGCTGTCTTGGTTTGTATAGAAATTGATATTAAGTGACGCATACACGCAAGACGGTGGAAATACGGGAGTTCCGATAATTATATCCGACGATAACCACGAGCTACATTAGCAAGCTATGAGTAGAAATTATTACGCTAGTCGTGCATGCGTTCTTAATCAAAAGTAAACTTTTTATATTTCCTTATTTTTAGAATTATAACAGAGGCATTTTCATGAGTGTTTACATACAATATCTCGAACAATAATTGCTTAGAACACTTACGGACGTATCTACTCCGATCTGACCGTGAGAAACAGCTTGTCGTACACATCTCTATACATGGATTTCTATGGAACGTCATGAAACGTCATGCTTGCGCAACCAAGAGGCAGAAAGCACCATAAAACAGCATAGAGCAATGCAAAAGAATAAAATGAGTTTTTGTGCTGAAAACTGCACCAATTCGAAATCACGATGGTTAGAGAATGTTAAATATGTTCAATATCCCTAACGGAATGCATGTCTTCGCCAAAAATGACAAAATACGATGTTATATTAATCATTCAAATGAACGTCAAACTTTGAAATATAGTCTGAAATGAGATGTTATTATCATTGAGACAACAGGGGTATACAAAAAAATCCGATTGTAGCTTACAGCAGCCGACTATTTAGGTTAAGTTTAGAACGTTGTGGACGGCCAACAAGCGTCTTCTGCCTCATGGCTGCGCGCGCATCTAGTTTTGTTGGTAAACGGGAAACCCGTGTATATGAAATGCAATTCCAAGGAATTACCAGTGCATGAAAATGCTAAAGTTGTGATGTAAAATATCATGTATAGTTAAAACAGATAATACAGAGATGGTTACTACGGTGATGCTAGGATAGACATGGTGGTTGCATAGCTTAATAAAAGTTGATAGTTTAAAAGTAGACTGTTTAAAAGCTGAATGTAGATAGTTTAAAAGTTGTTGATAGACAGTAGATAGTTTAAAAGTTGTTGATAGACAGCTAGTTTAATAGATAGTTTAATGATAGTTTAAAAGTAGACCGTTTAAAAGTTGAAGGTAAATAGTTTAAAAGTTGTTGACAGACTGGAAGTTGAATGAATGTTGATATTCAAATAGTTTAACCCTTTAGGCGCCAGAGGTTTTTTTCCGAAACGATCAATTTTGACATCTTCATTTCAAAAGGCTATATCTTAAAAGTGATAAGAGATAGAGACTTTCTGTAAATTAGAGAAATATTAAGGATGACCCAAAGTTTATGTAGAGATTAAATGTTTATATCTAATTTGCATATTATGACGTCATATGGTGGCGGCCATCTTGGATTATAGAATTTTCATGAAAAGTCGCATGTTTGAATGATAAAATGCACCACTTCTTTCCCCCCAAAATGTCCCTCACCTTCTGTATGCTATATTGCACAATACTGAATGCTCAGGTAAATAGTAAGTAGTGAACAAACTGTGTAAATCATTACTAATAAATGGCTGAAACAAACCAAATGCATGTAGCGGTAGACTGGCCTTTTTTGCTGTAGAGATTTTCCATTTACTACATACAGTAGGCACTCTGATTCCATGTATGGGGCACATATAGATTATTCAGATGACACACAAACACAAGTAGACAAGACCTGTTTAGTTCAAAAGCTAATTTGCCACGGCAAGGCACAGATCAGGAGTGAGATGTGAGACAAGACAAGAGACAATGTTAGTATTTTTTTTTTTTTTTGTTGTTTTTGTTGATGTTTTTTTTTTTCTTAGCTGACAAAGACACACACATCACAAGGACATGAACACACAAAAAGGAACACATAGTGTATGTCCTAAATGATCAGGGAAATAGATAGCAAATCAACAGTGTAAATCATTACTAATAAATGGCTGACATTTTTTTTTCATGTAGCAGGCCTTTTGCTGTAGAGATAATGACTCCCTATCCCTATCCATACAGGGCCGGCATTCCCATCATCTTGTGATAGACTATGCATGACCTAATGTGTGTGTGTGTGTGTGGGGGGGAGAGGGAGAGAGCGTGTCACCACCTCCACCATGCGAGCAGCATGGCCAGATCTGCCTCGCGCGCGCCGAGTGGAGAGAATTTGTGCAGCTCGGACTAGGCCTACTGTCATTCTCATTGCGACTCCCCACACTGCCACTACGTTCCCCCCTAACTGTCCTATGAGCACTTCGACCTCGTCTAACATACCCAGTCGCATTAGACAAAGGCTCCACCACGTTATGGCTTCTACATACCTGACGCACCCGACCGGTAGCGCGACAATGTGACGTCAAAATGACGTAGATCTCTCTGGCGCGCCAGGGTTTTGGCCGTGTAGCACACGGTAGCGCACCACTCATTTTTTTTTCAGACGAGCGACAAAGGCGGAAACAGGAAGATGGACTAGTTCGAGGGCAAGCGAGTTGCAGTGTTTTGTTACAGCCGTGAATTTTTAATAGTTTGCTGGATAAGTTAACAAAGTTACCAGTGAGAGTTGCAACACATGGAATTAAGAGGAAAGAATAGAAACGATTTATTTTAAAACAAAGGATATCTATTAAGGGCTGAACAAAATCTCTTTCCACTTCAGGAAATTACACAAACTCAGCCAGCTGCTAGCTAGCTAGCCAGCTAACTAAACTGTTTAAATTATTAAAATTTCCCTCGGGATGACTAAAGTACCTATCTATATATCCATCTATCTATCTATCTATCTATCTATCTACCTGTGCACACACCTTGGAAACTACATGATAATGATGATGGTAGTTGTGAATAGTAGCAACCAAAGTCTGAAGTACTACTGGTGTTTACTGCAGCTTCTTCTGCTGTGTAAGTAGTTAATGTTAGTCTTTTCACAACAGCGACACCTCTGTTCAGGAGAATATTGCAACTAGTGTTGCGACCACCACGCGCGAGTATAAATGGTTACGGCGCTTCTGTGACGTCACATTGTCGCGCTACTGGTCGGGTGCGTCGAGTATGTGGGACGTTTTACTGTCGCCGCGATTGTGGAGAGGCACAAGACAGAAGCTAGCGCTATGGACATTAGGCTACCTCCAGCCTTGTTCGCCACACCACTAACACCCTGCTAACTTCCCGATGAACACTCCGAACCCGTGAAACATTATTCCCACCAGTGACATTGGGCAAACGATTCAACGTTTGTGCTTGGTGTAAGCTAAACTATGGAGTAAACTCTCACTTTGTCCAGCTGCATCATTGCAAGGCAGGGACGATCTGAAGCCTCACTAAACGAATCACCGTCATTTCCTGAAGGCAGATATTCCCCTTCAGAATCAGGGTCCTTGAATAGAAGACCCAACACTTCATTTCAGGTAAACTTTTTTGATGCCATTAGGCGATAATCTAATGCAAATACCGCTAACGCGTTGACAATATCGCTCTGACTAAGTGCCTCACACGCACACTAGCTCCGGTATTGCACGCACTGATTCAATGCGCTGTAGCTCAAAAGTTTTGTTTAAACCATGACCTTTTTTAGGACTCGGGGATGACGTATGACATGTCTGCCACCTAGTGGAGTGGATGTCGAACGAAATATGACACCCTATTTGACTAAATCGGCCGTTTTATTCAGTACCGCATCTTGTCGAGTAAACTCGACAGTGGCGCCTAGAGGGTTAATGGCTGTGTATAGGTAGATATTTGACGATAACTGAAAGTTGGAATGGCTCTAATGTTTGCTAGCAGTTATGCTAAGATTTTTAACTATGCTAACCATGCTACTTAGCTAACGTTTTCTAGCAGTTTAATGAATGTTGATATTCAAATAGTTTAATGGCTGTGTATAGGTAGATATTTGACGATAACTGAAAGTTGGAATGGCTCTAATGTTTGTTAGCAGTTATGCTAAGATTTATAATTCTGCTAACCATGCTACTTAGCTAATGTTTTATAGTAGTGCTAGCAATGCTAACATGCTAACCATGCTACTTAGCTTACTTAACAAACATTTTCTAGCAGTTTTACTAAACATGCCAACTATGCTAGCAATGCTAACATGCTAACTATGTTAACCATGTGACTTAGTTAACCAAGCTTATCATTTTTAGTAGTTATGCTAACTATGCTAACTAGCATGCTAACTATGTTAACCATGTTACTTAGCTAACTTAGCTAAGTAGTTATGCTAACTATGCTAACTAGCATGCTAACATGTTAGCATGCTAACTATGCTAACCATGTTACTTAGCTAACCTAGCTAATCATTTTTAGCAGTTTTGCTAAAAATGCTAACTAACATGCTAACAATGCTAACCATGTTACCTAGCTAATCATTTTTAGCAGTTTTGCTAAAAATGTTAACTAGCATGCTAACATGCTAACTATGCTAACCATGTGACTTAGCTAACCTAGCTAATCATTTTTAGCAGTTTTGCTAAAAAGGCTAACAATGTTAGCAATGCTAACTTTGCTAACTAGCTACAGTGGGTAGGAGTCATAGTTGATGAAAAGTGTTGACATAGTTGATGACAAGTTAAAAGTTGTTGATAGACAGCTAGTGAATGTATATAGTTTAAAAGTTTAAAAGTTGAATGTAGATAGTTTAAAAGTTGTTGATAGACAGCTAGTTTAACAGATAGATAGTTTAATGATAGTTTAAAAGTAGACCGTTTAAAAGTTGAATGTAAAAAGTTCAGTAGTTTAATGGGTTACATTGTTTAACAGTGGATTATTGTAGTGAGGACTTTTATTTTGAAACAGTTTTGGGCAGAGGAAACAGTTGAATAGGATGTGTAGTCTTAATTGACCCAGATTGTATGCTTAAAGCCTGAGGCTGCAGGTGGCCTGAACACCTGCCATAGGATTCTAATTGCTTAACGGCCGTATTATGATGTCACAATCGGCAATGTTAAGTCTATGGGGATTTTTAAAAAGTTTTTCTTTTATAGTTTAAAAAGTATAAAAGTTTCAAAGTTGAAAAGTCATACCAACCCGATCTGTTTGAAGACCTACGTAACAAAGTTTGAATGAAGTTTCTAAGTTAAACTGTTCAAGTTAAATAGCGTACGGAAAAAGTGGTAAGCGGAATAATAAGAAGAAGAAGTTGCCTAGGAAGAACAGTACAGTGCATTTTCATGCACTGTAATAAGAAGCCTAGGAAGAACAGTACAGTGCATTTTCATGCATTGCATGTTTCTGTAATAATAAATATAACAGCAAGCGGTGATTAACGGGGTCCGAGCAAAACGAACATATGGTAGCATAGCTTTTTAGTTTACATCTGCTTTGATTGTTTGGGCCCAATTGTTCAAAAGAAACGTGATCGGATTTCGGTTATCGGATTTCAGTTTACTAATGACTGTGTATGTTGATTGCCTGATGTCAATCAGGTGCTGTCCAATGGTGTGAATCTTAAATAACCAATAGTATTCGAGCTAGAGTCTAAAGCACTACCGGGGATTTGAACTCTCAATCTAACAAACACCAGCACTAGGCATTATCCCACTGAGACACTGACAATCCTACATATTTGGCAGTCACATTCACATGGTGAAAATGTGTGTTGGCAAACACACAACATCAAGAAAATTCCTAGCATACATTTGACAATAGAATTAAGGGCTTTATAAAAAAGAGTACAGATCTGAAAATGTGCACTGTTAATGGTATCCACATAATGATGGTTGTATGGTTGTTCTCCAAGGAAAAAAATTTACTCATATAGGAATATAGGTGATATAGGAGAAATGGGCTGAGTGGTCGAACTTTATTGGTCTATATCTCTGAAATGGAACAACATATCCAAATTCTTTTGATAACTTTTGTGAGGCTTTGTCTAAACATTGTCTGTGAGAATGTTGGTGAAGATTTGATTATTTTTGAAGACTGTGAAACTTTTTATAATGTTTGGCTTTTCCATGAAATTGTGTCAAAAGTAAACATTTAGACCATAAGACCAGGGCCAAAAAGATGCATCTAAGTTTAGAGATTAATATTATGAAAGAATTTTGAGTCTAGGTCAATCTGGTAAAGAGAAATTAGCATAATTAACTTTTTTTTTCAATAGCGCCACCTTTGGGTGCAGTACCCCAAATTTTGGGTTATGGGTAGAGGGGGGTACTGGTAACCATACCTGAAATTTTGAAGAGTTTTGGAGTGATGGTTTAGGCTGCAGTATGACTTTTACAGAATTTTGGCCAAAAATGAACGGTACAGTTTGTGCCTGTGTGCGTGTGTGAGTCTGTGCGTGCGTACCTGTGTGTGTGTGTGTGCATGCGTGCGTACATATGCCTGTGTAGCAGGATGAAGTGGTGTAGTGCCCACTTCTCATTTGAGCTCCGATTGCTGCGTTGTAAATAGGCGAGTTCGACTTGCGGCAGATCTGTGCAGATCTGACTTGATGTGATGCATGCTGGGTTGAACACAATGCATACTGGGATGGACGCAATGCTTGCTGGTTAGAAATTCTGTCCGACTTCTGTCAGCCGGGGAAGGACTTACCACCGTGACACCATGTCACATGGCCTTAAAATATCGCGGGAGTCTTAGCCTGCAGACAGATCTTGCAGTTGCCTTCCACGAGCTGCACGAGCTGAAACACGCCCTCGTGACGTCAGTTCAAAGACGTGATAGGGCCATTTTGACGGGAGTCTCATGCTGCTTCCTTATGTTGGAATATGCGAAAATAAACAGAAATCGAAGGGATACCTTCTTATATGTGATTTCTGCAACAATGGTAGGCTAGCCTACTGAAAACGTTTGGATATTCTGTTATTTTCTGCTGTTGGTTAAATAGATAGACACACATATAGGGAAAACACTTGATATTGAATTTATGTGCTACAATGCAGGCCTGTTAACTGTATGACAACAGTGGTTTATTTAAACTACATCATAAGAATTTATTTCGTCAGTCATCATGCTCATTTTAATGAGTAGGAATGAAAGTTCTGCTGTGTTTATTGCAAACAAAATTCCGCGATATCTCCCGCCTATTGGCTCTCTGTAACGAGATGCGAGCCCACCAATATCGGTGCGCCTCTATTTAAATCCAGGATCACTCGTTACGAGGTGCCAGACGTCAAAGGCCCGGCCCCTTTTTGCCTCCCTGACAATCGTTGTTGCTGCAGGTATGATTGAGCTCCCCGTGTTTCTTTTAGGATAAATCTGTTTAGATTGCTGCTTACACCTAGCGCTTCCTCTTTATAGAATCCCTTACAGACAGCATTTACATCTGTGCCAAATCCGTTTTTGAATCAGCAGATTCGCGCAGCAGTCGCACTCACTATGCAGATCTGCACCAACTTTGCGCCAGACTTGTCTGTAGCTTCTGACTGTGACAGTCCATCCAGCGGGTGCGGCGCCTATCCGGGGCAGCTTCGCAGACCAGACGCGCCACAACTGAATTGAGTCCGCCCGGCGGGTGTGGGCCAGATCCGCAGGAGCTGTGCAGACCTGACGCGCCACAACTAAAGGCTCTGGCATGGTCCTGCGTCACATTTGCGCGTGTCCAAGACGTGCGTCATTTTTGCCGTGGACGTGAAGCATACTCCAATTTCTGCTGTCCTGAATGCGCGTGAAATTGTTAAGGTTAGCGCCTGCGCACTACGGATTAACTGTGATACTCTGCCCCACCAACTGGGGGCGGTACATCGAGCCTGAAAGTAGGACACAACCACCAAAGAAGCCTGAAACGCCTGAAGAAAAGAAGAACTTGGGATGTGCGAGCACTGAACGAAGGAAGAGCTGATGAAGGAAAAAGCACCACGAAGTACGTTTGCCTGTCTGCTGGGAAGTTTGATAAGCTGGCCCATCGCGACGGCTCCATTTATCATCCACCAGAACACACACAGCACACCTGTTGGTATAGCTGAGAGACTAGCCTACTTGCTTATTAGGCTACTTAGCCTGTAGCTAAGTGACTCGGTGCTGCGAGGGCAGCAATATTGGTGCGATACAAAGTAAAGACATTTTTCTGAACACATGCAGCAGTGTCATGGTAAGAAAGAGTCGTGCGTACAGATGTCCTCAATTAAATTTGTATTGAGTCTTCACACCTGCCTCATACCAAAAAGTATGAACCAAAAACCTGTAAATATGACGTGTCAATAAAAGTTTTGAAGTAACTATTTGTGTTCATAATGTATAATGTCTCACTGTGATAATGGGTGTATTTAGAGCGAGAGGTAGCCTAGGTTATTCCTTCAATTATTATTATGATAACGCTTTATCCGGTGTTGACAGGCGAGTTTCGAGATTGAGTTCAGCATTGTTCAGGAGTAGGCTAGGTGATAATGATTGCATCTGGGAGAGGTAGGCTACATTCCCTTTATTATTATAATCACTATTGATAACGCATTATATACGGAACAGGCGAGAATGCATCTCGATCAGCAAGTGTTACTGGGTTTCGCCTGAGCGTTGTAGATAGATACCTTTATATGGCTCTGGGTTTCGCGATTTGATTTCAGCATACGCTCATTTTTAAAAGATGCATTTAATCCGAAGTCATGTCAGCTCTCTATGCAGGGAGTAGGGCTGTCACTTTTTATTCGAGCATGACGTGAAATATCCGTAGTCGAACTATAAATAAACTATTCGGTTTTTAGTGCTGTGTAGCGCATTTCTACAGTCTATGATTAGTTTTATTTTATTGTTTGCCATCTCATTCAGTGCTATATGATCCAGGGCTCATGACCAAATCAAGCCAATATAATAGCCAGTAGCCACAATGAGCCCATGCAGCCACCCTGTTTCGACAATCAAAGGTAACGTACAGAACGGCCAGCAGACAGATAATTACGTCCCCAACTCATCTAAAATGTGGTGTCTTGAAATACTTTGGGTTCTACACCATAGATGGTAAAGTGACCGTTAAATATAATGTTAAAGAATGTATCTGTGGATTGTGGCTTTACATCGGTCGAAGTTGACTCCATGTCGTGGTGTCTCACGTAACTCAAAGCCAGGCAAGCTGAGGACAGGCGCTCTGTTCCATCGTCGTTATGGTAACCAAACAAGTCTTCTTCTGTCTAGGTTTGTTTCTACGTTTAAGTGTTGTTCTTCTATGTGGTCCACCTACTGGAGGGGAGTGTTTACAGCAGTTCCGTTTCACACATGCGCAGTCTACGCGCTCACCAGTGCCGCGTGCGCGGGACGCAGACGCGGGACCGTACCATAGGCTTTAGTCTAGGTTCTTTTAAACATGCATCCACAACTATGTGAACATGAGCTTTGGGCTAAATTGGTGAACTTTTGGTGAACCAAAATCGCTTAATATCGTGTCCATTGTGTGTTAGCTGCAAATTCGTAGCCATTAGCGCTAACGTTACCCACTTTGTCTGTAGCTAGCCTTGCTGCTAGTAGCACTGCAGGTAGGCTATTGCATAGACGGCCAGCGTTTTTTAAGCCTGTTTAAAATGGATTTAGAGTGGAAAAACTGTAAACACTAGGCCTTTTATCGAAGATCCACAAGAATTGTCGCTGTCCTCAAGTTTATCCGGTTTGGGATGCAATGCGTTGTTGGCATACTATACTGTTATAAAATAAATAATCTTTGGATGTTGAATCTAATATTTACTTTGTTTCTTTGCTTTGTGTGCTTTTTGTACGTCTCACAGGAGCATTGAGGAAGAATCGCAGGTTGATGCTTAACTTTAACGTTAGTCCATTGGGCTAGTTTTTGCCCTGGTCCTCTGACATCCATCCGTGAACGGCGCTGCTATTCACCGTCTGCTCGAAAATATTTCTCAGAACAGCTACTAGCCTCTGCGAGAGATCTGCCGCTGCCGCGACCAAGGAACTGCTGCTGACCTGCGAGCTGCCATGATAGCAGCCTGCCCTGCAGTCTGGATTGAGTAGCCTAGCTAACGTCGAAGAACTCACGAAACAACAAACTGTCGCTGTCAAAGTCCACCAACCTGCTGATCTGCAGGATCTCCCAACTGTTCTGTGCTTTCAGTGCTCCCCAGTACAGTGTTCATTTTAGGACATCCTCAGACTCAGGTGTCAGACTCAGAAAAACATCGGTCATCTTCAGACAAAACAGCCTCAGCGTCAGAAAAACCTCTGTCATCTTCAGACAAAACTGCATCAGCGTCAGAAAAACTTCTGTCATCTTCAGACAAAACTGCCTCAGCGTCAGAAAAACCAGACTCAGGTGTCAGACTCAGAAAAACATCTGTCATTTTCAGACAAAACTGCCTCAGCTTCAGAAAAACTTCTGTCATCTTCAGACAAAACTGCCTCAGCTTCAGAAAAACTTCTGTCATCTTCAGACAAAACTGCCTCAGCGTAAGAAAAACCTCCTCAGATAAAACTGCTTCAAACCAAACTGCCTCAGAAAAAGTGGAGTCAGGTCTCAGAAAAAACGCTGTCAGAAAAAGTGGAGTCAGGTCTCAGAAAATCAGGTCTCAGAAAAAACGCTGTCCGAAAAAAAAAAAAAAAAAAAAACAGAGTCAGACGAAAAAGTCTCAAATGAAAAGTTATTGTGGGGACAGAAGAAGACGACGGATACAGAACGGTGAGTTTAATATTATGCTTAATACGTTATTCTGTCACTGGCAGGGTAGGAATTTCACGGCGGCGACGACGGCCGTGGTAGCCCCTTGCGTTGGCCGTGAAGCCCCTTTGAAAATCATAGGTTTACAGGCCACGGTGGCCTTGGTGCCCCCTTCTTTCAATATTCTGCTTTGTGTCCTACTAATAGCGATTTTTATTTAGCCTGCGGCCTGTCAAAATAATCTTAGCATTCACAGCGCAAATTAATTTAGTCTTTTACGCAGTGGAGAAAGTGACATCGCAAGAAAGTGCGTCCAAATTCACCCATTCTTCTCAGTTGAACTACTCGCGAAGTAGCCTATTCATCACACAGACATCACAAGTGATGTCACATGAAAGAGCTTTTTCTCAGCTTTTCAACGATGTTAGCCGATAACTGCTGTGTTGAACGGTTCGCGAGAAAAGTAAATAATATAATTCAATTTAATCATACATTCTACTGAAGGTTTTGCGTCCATGATATCCCTACCCATTCATCTCGGTGGAATACTTCACGAACCCTTCTTTTAACACATGACAAACCATATATCAGAATAAACAGCAGACCTTACCGAACATAAAGGTGTAAAGCAGTCCCCTGTACAGTTAGCCGTTCCAGAGTAATCCAGTTTTGAATTTGCAGTAAATTTCGACATGCATTGATGTCTCCAAATTTGGGCTTTAAGTTTTACAATGTGTTTAAATTGTTCCACATGATTTCATAACGGGCCAAATACAAAATAAATGTTACACATATCGCCTAGATATTGGTAAATCAGAGGACGGCTGACTAAGAGTTTATGAAAGTAGCCTGATCACAAAATGCTAAGCATGCATCTAGGCTATTTGAGTTTCTTAAAGAAGAGCTGTGCTTAAATTTAAATTGTTCAATACATGATTTCATAGCAGGCCAAATATAAAATAAATGTTATATATAGCCTAGATATCTGTTTTTATTAGATGATCAGATGATTTACAGTTATATGTAATATGTCATGTTTCATGTTTTTGTAATGTTTCATGCAATGATGCAGGTCTACTGCAGTGAAAAGGCTAAATACAACTTTGATCATTTTTATAGCCTACTACTGTATAGTTAACTTTGGCCTTGGTGCCCATGTGGCCTTTGTGCCCCCCACCAAATATGCCCAACTGAAGGCCAAGTGGCCTTGCCCCCAGAATGGTGAAATTCCAAGCCTGGTCACTGGCATGTTATATTTGGTGCTTGGTTAGATGTAGAAATTATAAGTAAAGGTAGAAAGTGATCCAATGGTATACACATTGTAGGAAATCCATGGATGTAACTTAGCTAACCTCACTTTCGCTAGTAACATTAGCAGCTGCTGTAAGGGCACATACCGAGTAAGCTACGCTCTCTACATACAGCAAAATAATTTGTTTTTCATGGGACTACGGTACATTCAATGAGCTAGGGAAAAGTGGGTTAAACATGTTTCCACCATTTAAAGTCCAGAAGCGACACCTGGACCATTATTTCTTACTTTTGCTAACCGTTTCCCAGTTGTACACTACCTACCAGTAAGAAACCTGCATCATTATCATCACATCATTATTCCCAAACCCCCATAAAGACAAATGTGCTATGTCATGATGTAATACCATATAATACCATTATGATAATACATGAAATAGCAGGTACCAACAACAAGGCACATTTCTCTAAATAAGTTAAGATAACATCTCATATGAAATGAATTCAACAACGCTGCAGTTATTGTCCCCTGGGGATTACATTTCAAGTACCTGTCTATCTTTATGTCTGTCTATTATTGTTGTGCAATGACAATGACAACTGCTAACGTTTTATAATGGTATTATATGGTATTACATCATGGCATTGCACATTTGTCTTTATTTAATACTTAATACTTTTCTGAGACCTGATTTTCTGAGACCTGACTCCACTTTTTCTGACAGCGTTTTTTCTGAGACCTGACTCCACTTTTTCTGACAGCGTTTTTTCTGAGATCTGATTTTCTGAGACCTGACTCCACTTTTTCTGACAGCGTTTTTTCTGAGATCTGATTTTCTGAGACCTGACTCCACTTTTTCTGACAGCGTTTTTTCTGAGACCTGACTCCTTAGAGATGTTTTTCTGAGGCAGTTTGGTTTGAAGCAGTTTTATCTGAGGATGACAGAGGTTTTTCTTACACTGAGGCAGTTTTGTCTGAGGATGACAGAAGTTTTTCTGAAGCTGAGGCAGTTTTGTCTGAAAATGACAGATGTTTTTCTGAGTCTGACACCTGAGTCTGGTTTTTCTGACGCTGATGCAGTTTTGTCTGAAGATGACAGAGGTTTTTCTGACGCTGAGGCAGTTTTGTCTGAAGATGACCGATGTTTTTCTGAGTCTGACACCTGAGTCTGAGGATGTCCTAAAATGAACACCGTACCCCAGACTGCCAGTAATCTTCCTCCGACACAGCTGAGCGCCGTCGTCATCATCGGGACATCAGCCGGTTAGATGCAACGGACTATGTTAACATGACATTTTCTTTCAGTGCGTTTAGCGGAGTTTGTTTATCAACATGAGCCTTATATTTCACATATTGGTTTGTGTTATGTTGTAGGCCTAGGCCTAGCTTAGGCTAGCGGACACAGTGTTCTCTTTTACCTTTTTAAAATAAACTATTTTGAAAATTACAAATTGTGTGGGTCTTAATTCTCTGATAGCTTAAATATGAATCACAGACCAGGGCCAGATGAGCCCCAGATGTAGAATATGAGTCTGGGCCAGATCCGCACCAAATGCCATGGCAATATTAACTGTACTGGGCCAGTTCTGGCCCAGATCTGTCTCTGATCCGTAATTCCAACCTGTTCCGGTATTGGCCCGTTGGAAGAAATGACCCCGGGGCAGGTCCGTTTAGAGGATCTGCGCCAAATGCTAATGAAGATCTGGACCAAATCTGGCCCAAATATATTTTGCTGTCTGGCTTGTGTTGGACTTCCACCTGCCAAGCGTGCATCATAGATACGGTGGTACGTTATCCATTTCACATTCTAGGGAAACTTAGAAACTTAGAACCTTGAATTTCCCCTGGGGATCAATAAAGTATCTCTATCTATCTATCTAACTTTCAGTAGGCTAGGCCTATGTCATTTTAGCTTTGTAAACAGATGTTTTGGGGTTTTAGGAATTCACGCCAGTCACGCTGGTCTCCGTGAAGTAAGACCTCGCTTGAACGGTATGTTGCCTTCACTGGCACTGATTTTATTTCTCTCTGAAGTTATGGAGTTTTAATCAAGTATTTTATGTGTAGCAGGGATGGCCAGTTAGCACAAGGGCACGGCAACCATCACGCTGGTCCTACTAACACCTGAACATACTGCTGCTTTGCCGACCGCTGTTTCACCAACATCTCACACAAACATCTGCGGCTAGCGTGATTCGCTTGCCAGCTGGATTGGACTGTGTTTTGTGTTTTGTCCTTCGTCTTTGTGTGTGCAGCTTCTGAATGAATGAATCAATGAATATGTTGTGATTGTGAGAATGCATTGAGTGTCTGAGTGTCTTGATTGACGCAACTGAGTGTTTTTGTTCATTTTGTTTATGAATTTGTCAGTTATCTCTCTATGTCTGCTACTGGAAGGAGGCCATTTGTGTAGCGCTGCTGATACACAGTGTGACAGCGTTTGGCTCCTTTTACTTGATTGTGTTACTGTGTCATTCCTTTTATGTTACATCTCATCTCATTGTACCACTGACGGAGGCCCTCCATAGTGCTGCTGATCCTCAGTGTCTGCAGCCTCGTTTTGAGAAGTTTTTGTATTTTGTGTTTGTCCTGTGTTCATATGACCCATCACTAGCCGGAGGCCTTTTATAGCTGTGGATCTCTAGTGCCAGGGCCATCAAGGTCCCTGGCCTGTATTGTATTTTGTGTTAACCTGTTCAGGTGTGTGTGTGTGTGTGGTCCCCTTAACCTTGTGTTGCTTTCCTCTCTGTTTCCCAGGAGCTGAGGCCCAAGGTGGAGGTGTAGCTGAGGCCCAAGGTGGAGGTGCAGCTGAGGCCCAAGGTGGAGGTGCAGCTGAGGCCCAAGGTGGAGGTGTAGCTGAGGCCCAAGGTGGAGGTGTAGCTGAGGCCCAAGCTGAGGCCCAAGGTGGAGGTGCAGCTGAGGCCCAAGGTGGAGGTGCAGCGTCCCTTTCGGTGGTGAGATACCCCGTGTCTTTGTGTGCCGTGCCTTCTTTTTCACTTGTTGTGACCATATTTTTCCTGTGTGAGTGATTGCGCACGTGTGAGTGGGTGACCCCCTGGCCTCCCACTGGTAAGCCTCAGCTATCCTTCTCCCCTTCCAGTGTATGCGCATCCATGTGTGTTGGTGCAACATGTTTGTTCATTGTCAATAAAAGCTTGATTTCCTTTATGGAACCACGTCTCCAATTCAGTTTACGAACCTGAGTGCCTTATAGGGTTAAGGTTACTGATGTGTGTGATATCTTTGGGTGCAAGTCCCATCGTGGCGTAGTCAGCAAATATATCTGGGCTCAAAGCCCCTAACAACCATACCACTTGCCACACCTGCATGTCTACTGTGTGTGTTTATGTGTGAGTGTGTGTGTGTGTGTGTGTAGGTGCATTTGCCTGTGCTCATGAGTGCATGTGTAGTGTGCAGTCACTAAATGTACACATATTAATTTATTGTATGGTCCCCCATGAACGGAATTCCACGAAACGTGGCATGCATTCAGAGGGTGTCATGATGATCCTACACTTCAACTTCTGTGCAATTTTGAACCTGTCAGCCAAAGATACCTGCAATTACAATGCCTCATTTTTGTTTTTTCATTTTAACTCGGTGGCGCAACATATCAAATGAGTGGCCCTACCTATATATACCTAGACCCACTGTCATTATTTAAACATTTGTGATCATTAATTAACTCTTAAATACACCATTCCTGACCTGTCATGCGACAATATGACGTCACGGGAGTGCCTAACCATTTCGCGCGTGGTGGTCGCGGCACTAGCTGCAATATTCTCCTAAACAGAGGTGTTGCTGTTTGTTGCTGTTGTAAAAAGGCTATCGCTACCCACTTCACACCGTAGAAGAAGCAATGAAGCCGCTAGTTGCCATAGTGAATCTGTGATCGGTGGCGGGTCTATTTGAGGGAGCCGTGGGCAAGACTTATCCAGGATGGGTTTCACCTGGCTTGATGAATCCGTGTCTGCTCATCCTGGCTTGGTCTTTGTGCAACCAATTAAGCCTGTACGCTCTTGTTTTGGATTCATTGAGCGCAGCTCAGTAACTTATCCCGGATGTCTTAATTCTGCTTTTGTGCAATAGGCCCCTGGTCTTTCAGTGTCCAAGGAATCGTTGACACAAAATTGCTGCGCGGCGGTCATAATAATAAATAGCAGCAAGCGGCCATGATAGGCCCGAGGACGTGTGGCTCCGAGACTCGTGCCATTTCGGAAACTAACAATGCACTCACATGTGGAGTGTCATTGCACATGTCTGATGTGTGTGCACTTTGTTTTTGCAAGTTTTATACACTGGAAACATTTACACAAATATAGGGTGCAATGATGTGCCTTTTTGTGTCAGTTGTGTTTTGACTAGTGACATCAATTAGAATGTTTTTTGTGTCAGCCTGTGTATCTGTGTGTGTGTGTGTCACTACATTTCATCACTAAATAAAAAATGGCATTTATTTCTGTAAGGTGCACACCACATGTCTGTAAATTGCTCAGCCCCAAAGTCTCCCTCCACCATGGTTCTTATATTGCCAGATTTAGGACAGTGTGGCACATACATGAAAGTCATGTCCAGCTGGGGTGAGATACATTTCAAAATGTAAGAATTCTATACGCTTTTTATCTTTGTATTATTTAAAAATCAAAATCAAATCAATGCAAGATCTGGGTAGCCTAGACTGTCCTGAAAAAATATACCATGTGTAAATGGCACTTACAATGACCAGGATAAATGAATGAATATCAGCAGGAAGCGATTACATCAACGTTTTTTGGTATATCCCGTTTTTAATATTTTTTTTCCCGAAGTGTTTACAACTTAGTGTTAACTAATAATTGTTGCAAACTGGTACTACGAACAAAATATTAGTGCATTCCTGGATCTACATCCTTATGCATGCTTCCTGCCAGGACTTTTCCCAAATCACGGAAGTAACGTCAACGCAGCAGTATAGTAGCAGATAGTAGCATCCATCAGGCAAGTGTTATTTAATTAAACTCCTGGTGTACTTACAAACTTTTCAATGCCTCGTTTTATGAGTAAAGAACATAGCCTACTGTAGAAGTTTCGTACCATTCAGGGCATTATTAGTGGGGTAATTTACGAGATAAAAGTTGGTTCCATTACGCCTGCAGAAACTCATTCGTTTCTGACAGCGCTACTCGACCAGGGCTCGACCAAGGGAAAACAGGTTCTGGGAGGGTGTTTGGCTCGGGGTCATGGTGCAAAGGACCCTAGGGTGAAATTACGCCGAACCATCACTTTAACAAATTGCCAGTCAAGGGTCCTGCTGAGCAGACCAGACAAAACATCACTGCAATGGTCCAGACGAAGTGATGAAGGAGGGAATTGCGTTTCAGGTTCCGACAGGGAGGCCCGGACTCTTGAGATGATTTTGAGGTGGTAAAAGGCAGGTTTGATGATGTTTTTGATATGTGACTGCATGAGATTGTGAGATGAGAAAGTTCACACCCATTTTTGTTTTTTGAATTGCTCACAAGGGTGCTGTGCTAAAGCACCAGCCCCTTTTTCCCTTAATGTCCAAAGTGCCCTTTTAAGACCCGTGGATAACTATTTTGAAAATTAGTACAATTAGCTGTGAACATTTAATAATAATCTATAAAATAATAATTTATGTAAAAAAATTAAAAAACATGGCCGTTGGTCGGTCAGTTTACATCACATCGATGTGAACTTTTAGTTGCATGATGCACACTGATGACCGATGTGTTAAATGAATCGGCGTAAAGTTGATTACCCATTTTGATGTTAGTCAAACTAGATTACCCTAGTTGATTAGCCTGATATTAGACATACGACTGAAATTAAAGCTAGATCTAGCTATGTTTTGAATGTCAGGCGAATGTCTAATTATAGGCTACCTTACCTTGCTCAATGTCTCCTCTCCTCCAACATTGAGGAACATTAGCCTAACCATTCAAATTATATATAAATAAATGAAAATAAATAAACCGTTTATATCCTATTTTATCTCGTCTCATAGTGCATTTTTTCTGAAAACAATCTTTTGGTTGTAGGCCTAAGCTAAATTTGAAGCTGTGGCTTTTCAAAAAACGTGATTTTAAAACAACCTGACAACAGCATTATCACTTAATTTTGTTTTCATCTAAACAGCTAAGCTCTCATTCTTTTTGAAATGTCAAAGGGAAAGCATAATTTTCAAAACGTTATGTTGCTAGTAAGGCCTAGAATTTTTCATGTTAATGTGTTTTCTGTCCAGTATTTGGTAACAGTAGCCTATATTCCCTTGGGAGGCAGTAGCAGACAAATAAATTGAATTTTTAGATAGATAGATAGATAGATAACATTATTAATTCCCCAGAGGAGAAACTAGTTGGACCTTTGGATTCCTAGCTTAAATATGTGGCTGTAGTGTATTAAAAGCACTGGAAACGTCAAAGAACATTATTCTGATAGATGCAGCAGTTAGCTCAAGATGACTGTGCACCTTGTGCAACAGATAGACAAGGGCATCGTCTGTACCTACTCCCTCATTACAGTATATGCAAATTGGAGTGGGTCCTGTAAGGCACAGACCTGTTTCCTTAAATGCCCAAGAACAGTCCACTCAAAACATTTCATGATGTATGAGGTGAGAGCAATAGGTCTAAGGTCTTTTAGTGCTCTGGCACAATCCAAGATACTTTCCATATAGTTGGAATCTTAGACAGGGACAGACACAGTGTGAATAATATGTAGTGAAACACTGTGCACAGCTGATCAGCACATACTTTAAGAAAGCGTGACCCCACATGACCCCATCTGGCCTTATTCACATTATGGATTTTACACAAGATGTTTTCCATATAGCTGGAATCTCCGACAGCGTGAATATCTAGTGGAGCACCGGGCACAGCTGATCAGCACATACTTTTTTGACAGCTTAATAGAGAATTCCTATCCCAAGATAAGATTTTTTTCCCTAAATGTAGTCCATCCTAAACTGAGATAAGTATTTCAGAGGAAGTTTCTGTAATGAGGCCCCAGCCCTATATTCAGAGAAAAAGAATCTTAAGGAATGCTATATCAGCTTCTGTCAAAGACAAAGCTATAGTTATGAGCTACAGCTATAGAAAGCTGATTAGAAGATAGAGTAATGTCAATTCACGTTGCCATTTACACATTTAATTGTGCAATATGTTTTCTTTTATAAATCATGATATGAATTTTGCAGTGAAGATGCCTCATAAAGACAGGAGACAAACACAGAAAGAAAGCCACTAAAGGCAGTGGATCTCTCTCTCACACACACACACACACACAATAGAAATAGATTTCACCTGGGGTACAATGATATATAATGTGGTTTATTGAATTTTGTTTGAATATGGGTCGCTATAATTTAAAAGATTGACCTAGGCTAAATTATGTTGACATATTATATTTTTAAAAATCGTATTCTTTGAGCCCCTTTTTCAATTTGAGCAGAGGGGTGGCTCCGGGTGGCACAGGCCACCCTTGAGATTCAATTGGCCACCCCAGGTGCCACCCCCAAATCCTAGTCTACGATTGGCCATTAACATGGTCTAAGGCGGGACCTTTCTTGATGCACATGCAGCAGTTTGAAGTGTCAGACAATAGAAATGTAAGTGGCAAACACACTTGCCTTTATGGCCTACAGGCTACTGCTTGTGCTAACACGCAAAGATATCTATTTACCTATTGCATCTGCCAGTGGCCATTTATCTAATCACACACTTAAGTCGCCGACATTTGCTACATTACAGTAGGTCATTAAGTGTTAACTGTAACTGCTTTTGTTTTCACTCTTCCGAACGTTTACAATGTCAAAATGCAGCAACAGCATATTACATGCAAGGATGATACTTTTTGGGTCCTTTAAATCTCCACTATGCAGCAGATCTAATTTGAACATTATTGTTATGATACTCCATTTAATTTGAACGTTATTGTTATAGCCAGAGATTATGATTAAGGTGTGCCTGTGAGAACCGACTGAAAGTGAGGAGAGACATGACAGTTGGGATGCAAATGACATGAAAATATAAATTGTGCCTATTGTGCTTTAAAAATTAACGTGATCGCATAATGACAATCAAAAACCGCACATGAAAATACGATATGCCTAGGTTACTCGCAAGAATAATTCACTTTCAGGCTGCACCATGATTCATTTCCGAACTTAAATGAAGATCTAAGTAGGAAAAAATAAGCCATAAACTATTTTAAGGCAGAATACAAATTCAGTTCCTATTTTAGAGATGGGTTTTATAGACCTATAAGTCAATTCAACACGTGAACTGCTTTGTTTATTGATTAGCAAAGACTGTGTAACCGATTGGCCGAAGTAAGTTATTAATGTTTGGGAAAATATCCTTTGGACAGACATCAAGAACCTCGATCAGTGAGGGACAGGAGTAACCAGCACTTACTTTCACTCTTAATTTGCCGTGCAAACAGTCAGATCAGACTCCAAAGGCGAGTCCATAATGTGCGCAAGCTGCGTTTTGACGGGTGCAATGTGAGGCTACTGTGCAAGACGGCGGGCCATTCTTTCCAGACTTTCTGCCAACAATCTTTCAAAAGACAGTAAGCTATTTAACTGTCGTGGGTGCATTGAGGACCTAATGGGTGGCTTCACAGAGTTAACAAACACTCAACCATGCATGTAGCCTAATGAGTGTCCAAGGTAAGCTATTAATGTTTTGCTCGTTATGATAAGCTATTACGGTTGGTTTTTGTTGACTACTACATAGCCGTGAAAGCAGAAAATATTTCAGGTGTGCCAGACCAATGATTAGACGTCACAGGCACACCCAATTCACTTTCAAAAACGACCAAAACAGAATTTCAACCTTCAACTTTGGCAACATTTGGGAAAGATTCATAAAAGATTGGAGTCTTTTGAGTAAAGCTTGAATGGGGGGCATTAGTTTTTTTTTTATCATATTCACTGAAACCGACACTATGCTCCGACAGAACAACATAAATCAGCCAGTTTTAAAAACAAACCCGCACTTCTACCTCCACCTAGAGCCTGTTATTTGTTTTGCAAAAATCCACAGCTCCCGGTTCTTCTGGTCCAATCAGAGCAGGGCTGTGTGAGATCTGACTGTCAATCACAGTCTGGTGCGCACTGACGAGCACAAACTCGATGAGAGGGTGCTCGGTGATAGTGGGGGAGGGGCATGAGAGTTGTAAACATTCAAAATTTTGGCTAAGTCCCCTCAATCTGTCAGACTTGCCAACTTCAGCTTTAAAAGACTACAATCTTTCAAGAATCTTTCCCAAATCTGGTCCAAGTTCTTTGGAGTAAGGTGGCCATAAGTTGATATACCAAATCTCATGTCTACATTATGCAACCCCCTTCTCACTGGTGAGCATCACCCAGCACAATAAAGTAGCCTAGTTACAATAGGAATACACAATCCTCCCACAGGATGCTTTTTTGGGTATACACTGAAGGTATAGGTTCAGTTTAACCTTAAACCCACTGTAATGTACAACGATACAAGGAAGTTTATGGTCACATGCATATAGTTACTGGAAGTAAGAAATGCAGTGAAATTATGTCTGGTGTCAGCCAGAAAAGTGCAGTAGAAGAGGGGTTTAGTAGATTAAGTGGCAAGGGCTGCATAAGAAAGGTGGGGAAGGATTGGGATTGGGGGGGGGGGGCACCAACAAGGAGCACCCAAGAGCAACAGGGGCAAGGAAAAACTCCCTTACTTAACATTATAATGTTAATGTTATACAGACCTTGTGCCAGTTCAAAACATAACAGGGAAAAAATAACTGTCATTAGGGCACTGCCACTTCATCTGTTGACAGATCAATAAGCAATAATTAACATGGATTAGATTCTAACAATTTATTGTTGATTTTTGTCAGCAACATGTGGTACATAACTTCAGTTTGTCTGTCTCCATTACTGTAAGTCAAAAGAGGGTAATTGTGAAATAACTCGACCATTGACCTCGCAAAGCGATGCCCCATGCCCTCATCATGCCCATAAAGAGGGTTCTGCTACTATGATTCAATGAAATACAATCAATACATGTAATGACAATCTTAAAAGGCTCATTTGACAAATGTATAAAGTTGATCATTGTATATAGCCTGGGTGTTCCCATGCTGCCTTGCGCGCGATTTGATTCACGCTGCTAAGGCAGCCTGGAGACCATGGAGCAAATTTTCGCCTGAGATAAGGAACCAATCACAGAACAGGGGGGAAAGCAAGACGATGATGAGCTATGCACAGACGCATTTGATAGACCTCCGTGGAACCCAATAAACGGATCTGGGCATTTTTTTCAAATGAACGTTTGGTTCCCAGACCACGTCTCATTGAGAAGTGGTGGCGCTAGCCAGGCTACATTGTATAGTTGATAACAGTAAGAACTTGATTAATAGCCCAGGCTTTTATTTGCTTCAATCGCCAAAGTCTTTTTCCAGGCCTTTTTTCTTTCACTCAAAGCTTTTGCTTGGCAAAGATGAGAGTCTACTATCAAAATGATTACGGTATAAATCATTGAGTAATAGAACTCTGAAGTTCGCACAGACAGACACACAGACAGAGACAGAAACACAGACAGACACTGTAGACTACTTTGATTGAGTTGGGGAGAATCTAACTAATCTAACAATGTATATACCATGTCCATATTGACAGAAGTTTAAACATTACGAATTCTGGCTAACACTGCCTGCCTGCCTTTCATCAGTGGAAAATGTGTTTTTTAAGCAGTGCCATCTACTCTAAACATGATTTAAGCAGCATAGAACAAGCTGAAGCAAGCAATCTGGTGGGCTTCAAGAGGTTTTTATACAACCAAAAAAACTGAAACCTGCCTTTATTTGTCCAAACCTGTAGCCACACCAGGCCTGTATCTAATTGTGACAAGGTTTTTAACATACTTAAAGATGATCTTAAAATTATCTAAAAATCAAAATATTCATGACTAGCCAACTCATTTTGCATGACGAGTCACATTGCAGTGATGCATGTGGCTTGAAATGGCCGTGTTAAACTGTGGGGTAAGACAAGACTTCATCAACAAGAGGCTTGTTGAGCTCAGGGTCCTGCAAGAGCAACACACAAACATAGAGTATATTAAGTAGACCAGTCAATTCAGTTCAGTTCATGCTTCTACAAATCTCAAACAATCTAATCTATTTTAGCGACTGTCAGCTAATAACTGTCAGCTAATAACTGTCAGCTAATGGTTTTGCTCTCATACCTGCACAGGTGTGTCCCTCTTGCAAACAGCCTTAAATGCCACGACACTGGCACTGATGGCAATGCAGAGTTGTAGAGCTGCAAAGATGATCATTATGATGCCCATTCCTTCCCACATGACCTATGGAAACACAGGACAATTATTTCTCTGAAGTGTGTGGCAAACACTGTGTGCTTTACGATACATACAGGGAGTGGCAATCCAGCTGCTTTTTACTACTGTATGCATTCATAATGCTAAAACTGCAGTGCATGCTCAAAAAGACCATTAATGGGGAAATCAACATACCTTTGATTTAGCTAGATATGTTTTGCAGATATCAACATTTCCTGATGGGGGTGGTGGTGTCCTGTCATAGTAGTCATAGTAGCCATCACATTGTCTGTAGAAGGGCCTCCATATCATGCCAACATTAATTGCATATAGAACAATGGCAGTTACAGCAAAGGCAGCACTTACAATGTTCATCAACCCAGTTATGAAAACCTGTAATAAAATACAAAATCGCAAACTTATTCCTGTATTAAACAATGAAATTACAGCAAGGTCAAGCTGATCAATCAGAGATGGTATCAATGTAACACACTGATAACAAGGTAAGTTGTGCATTTTTAATATTATGTTGATGTAAGAGAACCTTATGTTTTATATCACTTAAAACATATAGGTATTGGTAGCCATATATGTGGTATAGGTAGCCATATATGTGGTATAGACAGTAGATCTAAAGAATGCTTGATTCACAAATCAAAGAAATCTTTTGTATTTTTGGCCTAGTGAATACAATTATCCTGGTCTCAAATAAAACTTACCAGACAAGCACTTGGACACTTCTCTGCAAGAATGCATAGCACACCACATAGAATAAACTGAAAAGGATATAATAAGACAGATTTTAGATTCATTACATTACATTACATTACATTTGGCTGACGCATTTTTAACCAAAGCGACTAACAACATGGTAACAGTTAAGTTTCAAAGCAATTCTCTCAACAATTTTAGCACATTTTCAAAACGGTAGAGTACAGTAAGAATAAGTGCATCAGTGAGTGCTGTTTTTAAACAGTTGAGTGTCAGTTCAAGATTCATATCTTAACTCACTGAATTAGAGTTTCAGATATGAAGTTTGGGGGTCTTACAATCTTCGTGACCTAATAGCCTTACCAAACCACCGAGCCAATATGAAGCCCCGGACTCAGTGACAACGTTATATGTCGAATATGATGCATGCAATATTGCTCCAAAGCCAATGTTTAGCAATCCAATCATGATCTGAATTGTCTGTGAATAAATAAAAAGAGTAATAAAGTGGGTCATAATAATGAAATGTACAAATGCCTCAACATTAGCTGAATATTAATAATCTTAACAGTCTTAAAGTCATAAAGTTCATCTTTAAAGGACCATCCTCCAACACACAACCATCAGTATACTTGAGCAGCATGCACTATGAAAAAACACCCCTTAATTTCACCCCTTATAAATGCCTTACTTTTGTCATTAAAACCCTTCTATAATTACCAGTAAGTAGTTTTTAAGTAGAAACGTGCATAGATTAAGGAGGAAAGTCTACAGAATTTACCTGAATTCAGGAATCCCTGAATTAACACCTTAAAATAAAATTAAGATATACTTAAAGTGTCCATAACTACCCCTTTATCACAACAAACAAAGGGAACCCCTGACTTGACACCTTTAATGTAGATTATGGGGTCACACCTTAAAATGGCATTTAAAGGTAAACTGAAGGGCCTGTTTAAATGAATGACCACTTAATAACATAAATTAAGTGGTTTTGGTATGTTTTCAGGGGTAGGCCTAATTTCAGGTAAATTTGAGTTCATCACGTTTCGTAGTGATGTGTGCCACAGGAATTAGCCTACTCTGAAAACAATATTTCTAAAGAAAGAAAAAACAATTCACCCCCAGTGCAGATTGTGTTCCTCCAAGAAGCCCCCTGAGTTTGTGAGATACAGAGCATGCTGGGCTGTAGCAGAGCGTCCCCAGTATCTGACACAGCAAAGGCCAGTTACTTTTTGGGTTGATGTTGGTCACCGTTAAAACAGTCACCCCTTCCACCTTGGTCATTGTCACTGACATCCTGATAATTTGGCCGAGTGGTTGAGAGAGTAGGCTAGAACAAAACAAACAAACAACACATTGCTTAGGCTATTCATTACACGTCCTTTTACATCATCCCAAATAATTAGCTTAGGCCTACTTGCCTTACGAGTATGGGTGTCAATGTATGGGCTCTGTGTACTACTTGGAGTCGGCAAATCAGTTTCCTGTTCGTTCGTTGACATCGCTGTCAAGCACCTGAAGAGGAGTGCTTCAGTTGTAGCCTACCAAAACGTGTGCTGTGCTCACCGAAAATCCTTCCATTTTTATTTTGTGCAGCCACTGCACTGCACGTAGGCTGGAGTTTTTAGGAAAACGTGGAAGCTAAAAATCGCTTTTATAACGACTTGAAGCCGAGCCGAGTGGCACACAGTGATCCGAGCCGAGCCGCCAACGGACATTAAGACTAGGACTACATTGTTAGTGCGCTCATCTTCAGGTGCTTGTTGACAGAAACAGCCAGCTTAGCTGTCCATATAAAACTACACACATTGAATAAGGACAAATACAGTGAAAATCGTAGGCCAGATATAAACATCGGCTAGCCACCCACCCACCCAACCATGTCCTAGAGAAAGTGAAAGTAACAAACACGAAGTTAGATTTTGCCTACTGAGAAAAATAGCAACAAGTTACACCAATATAAAACATAATTATGTTACACTTACTTGATATTGCGTCAACAAATCACTCTACTGCGAGTTAGGTCAGACTTCCATAGGAAACAATGGCGGTGTTACCGATATGGTTTCTGAGATTCTGAGTTTCCAGGGCGGAGTTTAGCGTGAATATTTATAAACGGAGGATGTCGTGCGCGCCCATTATTGCTGAAGCGTGAATGAACTGTTGTCAAAGAAAGTAGAAGACCACGGCGTTTTAACCATAGACAGTAAAAGAAATGGACCAACAGACTCCGTCGTTTTCAATGGGAGGGCACTGAGTCAAATAGAACGATTTTTCAGTTGGTCCCCCCAGTACTGCGCAGACTCACACTTAACTTCGTGACGTTAGCCATCGAACTGAATCTTGTAACTCATATGATAGATACACAGAAATTCTTCTCACACTTCCTTCGCCTTCAAAGTCATCAAAGTTAAACATTTATTTATGTATCATTATCATTCTCACCAAGCCGTGTTAATGTTGAAGCTACCATACATGATCATCTTCAAAAACAGTCATGCTAAAACAAAACAAAAAAGTTATAGCCTTGAAGCTAATCTTCTTTCCACTTTTCCGACCTACGGTCAATCCATCGAAAACCTCTGAAATGATTAGTGCCGTTTTTAAAAAAAAAATAGGTTTACTTTTTTTTAATTATTATTAGGTTGCCTCTGTGTAATGCTTTACCTTAACATACGGTCGTGTATGCTAGGTTTTGCTCATAGATATATCTATGGGTTTTGCTTATGAGTTACCGTCATAGACAGTAAGGTGGACTGAGCTTCTTATCCAAACAATACGGTTATCTCCGTACGGCGCGAAAGAGAGATTACGTCAAAGCTAGCTTCCCTCCAACCGAACAAGCTAACTATTCTTCTTACGGATAACCAACGTTACGGACGAGGTAATGGAGTCTGTTTTGCCTTTGTAGTGTTTATGTAGATTACACAGAAGCTACAATATCGGCACAGGATATATGTTATATGAAGTTATGGTATTTCAAAAAAATCCTAGAATGAATGGACTTCTATGGGAGTTAGCAGAGAGGTGGTCCCTCCAGCCTACGTCGATTCTTCTACTTCCGGGAATTCGCCTGCCCCCTTGGTTTTAACACGTTTTTGGATGTTGTCATGTGTTATTAATGGAAAGTATGACTATGTCGTGTTCGAGTATAGATGCAATTTGGCGTCAATGTTGTTATCTTGTGTCGCAGCCAGTCAAACAAAACTTTGTGTCAGATTCAGTGGGTCGCTTACCATTAATATTAGGGGTTTGCACGGCGTGTCATCAGATCTGGACGTCGCCATATTGGAGATACTCGCCTCATTAGAAAGCATTAGGCACTGAAGTAAATCCCTAACATCGTCAAGGTCAAGGACAATGGTTAATTATTGCCGTGTTGTGCTAATAGGTCAGACTGAGAAAAACATTTGGTGTAGGTATCTATCGACTTCCAAAAGTTATTAAAAAAACAGGGAGAAAAGAAAATAATGCCAGAAGTTATCAGAGGAAAGGGCGCTTGTGGTTGAACTTGGTACTTCGTCTCCCTCACCCAACTCATATGGATCTGCGCAGCCAATAAACTGTAATTTCTCGAAATATCGCGCCTTTTCTTGTGGTCCAAGTCCTGCCCTGTATGCCTTCCCAGATAGCAGTAGACTCCGGACAGACTCCGCCTTCAAACTGGCAAATCCGTGTAACTGTCACCTCTGTTTTACTGTCGTGATGGAGACATTGACCCGGATCAGACACCAGGGGGCGGGAAGCACAGTCACAACTGATCTGACCAGCCCGTCGTGAAAGCAAGCCTTAATTTTTAGTTCTACGATTTCGTCGACTGCCTTACTGCAGCCAGAGCTGAGTTACACGTTAACGGAGGAGGTTGGTGAACCACGAGCTAGTGAAAATAAGAGTTCGTTTGATTTGTTTCAGGTAAGCCTCTTTGCTTCAACTATATTAGAATGAAATACATTATTTTTGCTTTCATATAATGTTAATGGATCCTGTTGACGTTTACGCTACTTTAAACTGATCTTGGACAATTAGCTAACGTTAGCTTTTGGGGTAAGCAAGGGTTAATGAAATGTTAATTTTAGCCATGTACAAATTAATTTAGCAACACTTTTTATCCGAAGCGACTTAATTTGGTCAATTTACTTGTTACTTCAGGGCTAGTCTCCCTTAGAGCAACTTAGGCTGAGATTTTAACTCACAATTTCCAGGCTAGCATGCTAGCCTGATTCCTTAACGCTACCGCATCCTCTGTAAGCCAGAAAATAATTGAGATGTGTTCTATGTAGTGAGATACGTGTTTGTATGTTAAAATAATAATTTTATACAGTTAGCAGTCTAGGCGTGTATCCAAGTATCAAATGAATCATGCCTTCTCCCTCCGCCCCCGTCTCTTCAGCCCCAGGACTGAGGCGTTCAGGTGGCGTGACTGGCGTGCCCTGTCTGCAATCCTCCCTTTCAGTAAGGTAAGTGATAAGTCTTGTAGCACTGTTTAGCCTATGTTTCTGACATTTAAAATTCAAAAAACCAAAATATATTACATAAAGGTGTTATCAGGGATTAAAATTTCGTTTGTGTACGACGGACAATCGTCATTTGGAAATTGAATCGGTGGTGCACTCGTAATCAAAGATAACGGTCTCTCTAAAAGATGAGCGTGGAACGCTGGATACATATTTCACTCTAGAATCTTTCGCCCTCAGCGTGCGCCATCTTGACTACATAGCGGGAGGGAGCATTTTCAAACTCGTGGTAATCGTGGTTGAGAAAACTGAAGCAGCAGCAATGGAAAACACTTTACAGAGTTACAATCTAGTTATAACATAAACAGTGACAGATTCTTTGTAGTGCTGCAGCGATTAGTCGAACTTATTCGGCGTATTCCACCATGAAAATTTACAGAGCCGTATAGACCCGGTTTCAGGTCCCTAACAATGGAGCAATTGGGATGTTGGCGAGTTATTTATGTTGTGAGATCGTGTTAGTATGTTAAAATAACGATTTTATACTGTCAGGCGGGTATCCAAGTATCGAATGAATCATGCCTTCTCCCTCCTCCCCAGTCTCTTCAGCCCCAGGACCGGCGTTGAGGTGGCGTGAATCGGGCGTGCCCTGTCTGCAATCCTGCCTTTCAGTAAGTGTAAGTCTTGTAACACTGTTTAGCCTATGTTTCTGATATTTCCTCAAAAAACAAAATATATTACATAAAGGTGTTATCAGTAGGGCTGTAACGATATACGATTCGAGCCGAAATCGCGACATTCATATCCACGATACTGTGTCCCGGTGTGAAAAGGCAGAATCGCGACACGCCCTTTCTAGTGTTTCACGCGACTGCTTTGCAGCTTACGGCAATAAAAGCAACCCACATCTCCCGCTTTTACTTATCGGTAGTCTACGTTGTCCAAAACAAATAAATAAATAATAATTTCATACCTCTCCTTGCTTTCATTGTAGACTATGTGTGCAACTTTACCAAACATTATATAAGTAAACCCCCTCTCCTTGCCCCGTTCTCTCTCCCTCTCCCTCCCTCAACTGCTCAATGAACATTGCGACTTAAATAAAACATTCAATCATTGAAAGCAAGGACGCATAGAAGGCGACTAGCTAAATTACTATTAAATCCGCTTTTAGCATCATTAGCTATCATTGCTGCACATATTTGTTTAAAACTCTTGCATTGAAGTTGACTGATCATCTCAATACCAATGTTTCCCAAAAGGGCCTGTCCCAAGGAGAACAAGTATTATCTTGAAACTTCAACACACATGGGGAAACTGAACAGTCCAATCAGTAGACTATGATAGGCTAAACTAGCCAACTATGCTACTTTGTTTACAACATTTCCAGGCTTCAACCAGACAGCTGAATTAAAGAGGTAGAGTTGTAATAAAAAATAGTAGGCCTAGGCTATAGGCTAATCTGCATAAAGTGTGCTGTCATAAATATCAGTCATTCAGAAAAATATAAGGGATATAAAATAAAAGATATTTAATAAAATGTCTGTCTTCAGCCCCAGGACCGGCGTTGAGGTATGGACTGGCGTGAATTGGCGTGCCCTGTCTGCAATCCTGCCTTTCAGTAAGGTAAGTGTAAGTCTTGTAGCACTGTTTAGCCTATGTTTCTGACATTTAAAACTCAAAAACCAAAATATATTACATAAAGGTGTTATCAGGATTAAAATTCTCGTTAGGTATGACGGACAATCGTCATTTGGAAATTGAGTCCCCGGTGATGCACTCATAATCAAAGATAACTGTCTCTCTAAAAAGCTGAATGTGGAACGCTGTTTTTTTTTGCTTAAATTGTTTGAACAGGGATAGAAATAGGCGTTCCACTTTGTCTTCTAATTTGTACCCTCCATTTTCACATTTTTCAAATGTTCTTGTTCCAAGACTAAGACTTGTCATCTTTCTCAAACAAGATTTTTACATTTCCAATCTAGTGGAAGCATTACACACTGCATCACAAATCATTCATTCTCAAATTCAACTCAAATCATTAACTATCTTGATAATGTTGAGTAATGTCATTTTTTGTAAAGGAAGCATTAGCCAAGGATTGTCATGTGTGCTGATTTGCCTTTCTTGTCTCAACAGGGGCAGTAAGGACAAGATCCACCCACCACCCAGTGCATGCTACATATGTGTGTGTAATAAATTGAGAGGGAAAGTGTGTGTGATAAATGAAATTTAATAAAAGTAAGTAAAATTTTGAATTTGTGCTTCTTTTTCTGAAATACATTAGTACAAGGTTTTGATTTTTTAGATAATTTATTCCAAGATGTTGATAATTTAACACTCAATATACATGATCAAACTACTGGCTACTGAGTTCAACTAGGGGTATTGGATGTTACGGTTTAAAAAGCTTTATTAGTAATCCTTTATACATTTGACAATCTTAACTTTTTAAAGCTTGAAATTCTGAACAAATACTGTAACTCCTTGATTTGTTAGTGACATTGACTATATAGTACAAATGGGTGCCAGACGTAAAATGAGCTGGTCCGCATTTGGCCCAAATAAGGGCCGCAATCGGCATCGAATACTCATCTGGTCCGGATCTGGCCCAGATCATTATGATAAAGTGCACATTTGGCCCAAATAAGGGCCGCAATCGCCACTATCGAACACTTATCTGGCCCAGATCATGACGATAATTTGCACATTTGGCCCGGATCCGCCAAATAAAAAACACATCCGGTTCAGAGCTGGGCCAGATCATGAAAATGGATGCGGAACGGTATTGGCCTGTTGTGCCAAAAGACACCGGCCCAGGTCCGTTTTGCGAATCCGGCCCAGATCCACCCAAATACATTTTGCTATCTGGGTTGGCATCTTAGATGCATTTTGATGAGCTTTTCCGTTGTTTAGACACGGCTACAATCACGTAACACATCCAAAGTGCATAATACTCCATTGTAGTTCATTCACCGAGTATCGCCAATATGGCCGCGCGTGCTGTGTTACCATAGGGAGGGAAAGTGAAAACCAGCGCCCCAAGTGGGTGCGTTCCTATCGAAGAGCAGCTCCAATGTTAAGTCCCATAGACCTATTTTAAAAAAAATATTGTCAAGCCAAATCAGTGAAGTTATCCACCAAAAATATTTTTCAGTGTCTATACAGTAATAATATTCTAACTGTGAAAATGTCAGACCCTATTTTGCCTTATTTAAGAAAATCGAAATTGCTCCTTTTGTTTCATAAACGAACTACAAAAGAAGTCACGTGACTTTACCCTTCAACGTTACTCACGGTAGCATGGTTTGTTTATTAGCCTGGTTAGCATTGACACTTAACACTTACAGCTATCCAGTTATCCTGACATAAAGGTTATCACCACGCGGTTTACATCACGTTCCGTTATTACAAAAATATGTTAAGCCAGTTAAGCAAATTGTGTATTGATCAGTTAGAGATTAAGCGCCCAAACATGTGACGTCACATGCAGCTGTAGTTCCTTATCACCGTGTTACGACAAAAACTCAAAACAATTCAACTGATCCTAAAAATAAGGTATGACCACTTGAAGCAATAGAGGTGACCCCAGTGCCTAACATATGGAAGGCATTCAATTAAGATCCCAATGTGCACCGAGATATATTTTTTCTAAAAAAAAAATCCCATCCACTCCGCTAAACTCTAGGAACGCAACCACTAGATGGCGATGAGATTACTTTCCCTCCCTATGGTTACCAGCCAGAACGTGACGTCCATGCAAACTGAGAGGGAGTTAAGCCATTTAAATAATAAATAATAATACATTTTATTTAAAGAACACCTTTCAGGACACCCAAGGGCGCTTTACAGATAAAACAAATAGAAGGGAAAAAAAAAAAATATATATATATCAAAAAAGGAGAAAAATATATATAGTCCATTTAGCCATATCACAGTCCATAGGCTAGTCTGAAGAGATATGTTTTCAGTTCCTTTTTAAACTGGGCAGTGGATTCACACTGCCTGATGTTGTTTGGAAGTGAGTTCCATAGCTTTGGGGCTGTGTGGGAGAACTCTCTCTCCCATGGTGCTGAGGTTCATCTTGGGCACCTTGAGCAGACCAGCTGATGAGGATCGCAGTGGCCGGAAGGGCTGTAGCTCTCTAAGAGGTCGGGTTATATAATTGGGAGCAAGGTTATGCAGGGCCTTATATGTCAACAGTAAGATCTTAAACTGGACTCTCTGGGTAACTGGTAACCAGTGTAGCTGCAACAGTACAGGTGTTATGTGGCCTGTGGACTTTGTGCCTGTTACTATCCTGGCTGCAGAGTTCTGGATTATTTGTAGGTGGTGGAGTGATTTCTGTGGAATGCCAGAGAAGATGGAATTGCAGTAATCAATGCGGGGATGTAACATAGGTTTACAAGTACTTCTGCACTCTGCTGACTGAGGGAGGGGCGCAGTCTTGTGATGTCGCGCAGATGGAAAAAGGCGCTGCGAGACACACTGTTAATATGGGCAGTGAATGAAAGTGTGCTGTCTAGTATAACACCAAGACTCTTCACCTTGGTGGAGCAGGCAATGTTGGAGCCATCTATAGATAGGGAGAGTCTGTTTTCCATCTTTGCCAGCATTGTTTTTGAGCCAACAACAAGTAATTCAGTCTTGTTACTGTTCAGTTTCAGGTAGTTGTTAGTCATCCACAGATTTATATCATGCAGACAGGCAGTCATCGCAGCAGGAGGAAGGGAGGCAGTCGGTTTGGTGGACATATAAAGCTGGGTGTCATCAGCATAGCAGTGAAACTGAACACCATGTTGCCTCAGGATATTTCCCAGTGGGAGGAGGTAGATGATGAAGAGCAGGGGCCCCAGAACAGACCCCTGTGGCACTCCCTTTGTGACAGCAGCACTCAATTTAGAGACGAATGACCGCGTCGCAGGAAGTGCATCATAACAATGGGACGCCAGACCCTCTTGTAACAGCTGTACTCAGTGATACTGCAGACTCGTAAAAGTAGTTAGAAAATAAGGCAGAAAAACGACAAGTTTCCTCATGCTGCTTCCTTATGTTGGAATGTGCAAAAATGTATGGAAGCATAAGAGTAGCTTTATTCAAATGACAATGCAATCTGCAATATGCAATTCAAAAAGACATTACATTATGCAATTGACAATTCATTATGCAATTTAATATTGCAATTTGCAATAATATCCAACAAATTGTATTTTAATCTGCAAAGTGACAATGAAATCCTAAAATCAATTCCAATACTTTTGGTTAAAAAATAGAATAAACATGGATTGAATTGCATTCCATTTTAATTTTATATATAAACGCTAACTGGGTAAGAAGATGTTAACACGGAAGTGACGTAGCCTAGTTCCCGCCTTGACGAGTGACTTGACAGATTGCAATGCGTTTGGCAGATTGAATGGCCATTTGAATTTTGCAACACAAAGAGCGTGACCAAAGTGCAATGCAATCAATGAGGGTAGCTATTTCTTTTCCATTTGAATAAAATGCCTCAAAACTATGGCAAAACGTTTTGCCCAAAATAATCCAAAATCTTTTCAAGCTGGCATTGACAGTTTTGCCAAATATGTTTTTAAAATGCAATCCTACATTGCACTTTAAATATTAAATTGCAAAACGAATTGACAGTTAAATGATGAAACTATGACGGAGTATTAGGGCCACACATGAAGAGAAAAAATATTTTTGCCATGGCGAGATTAAAGTCGACATGTCGACATTAAACTCAACATTTCGAGAATAAAGTTGAAATTTAATGTCGACTTTAAACTCGACATTTCGAGAATAAAGTTGAAATATCATATCTACTTTAATCTCGAAGTGTCGACTTTAAAGTCGACATGCTGACATTGAACTCATTTAATAGGCCCTACTGTTTAAACATATACCTACACAGTTTAAGCTATGTAGCCTACACTAACACACAATATGTTACATAAAAGAAAAATGGGCTTCAAATAGGTGTTATTTCAGATAGATTGCAGATATTCAGATAGATTGCGTCTTGTCTGTTAACTACTCATTGCAGTCATCGTGAAGTGCTGTCTCGCGGTTATGGAAATACCATGCACTATGCCGTTTAGGCTAAATTGCTAGAAAAATATCCAATGATATAATGTTTCTATACAAAATGTTATTTCACTCTGTTTTACGTGGTTAAGGCCACTGCACATCCAAATAACTGCCCTTCATGACCCACAGGTCGTCACTCTCCAGGATAACATGGCAAAACTCATTTTTCTAAAACTGCTTTTCCATGTCTCACCTGCAACTCGATATAGGAGGCTAGAAACACAGGTATAGCCTAAGCATATACTATTTTGATCCCGTGAGAGAATATGTGTGCATGCACTTTATTTATGCACTTTGTGTGCATATGTGTGCATGTAGGCTAGCCTACATGGGGTGGTCGGGAGGACAGCTTAATTCGTCCCTCCATAGACATTCAGCAATAGGCTGTTTTGCATCCATTACAAACAAGCAACGTGAAAGTCTAGGATTGGGGAGAGCGCCTAGTATGCCTCTAGTGCATAAGCATGAAGTTGAACCTTTAGATGAAAAACAACACTTTAATAATAGGCCTACAATAAATAAAAAAAAACGCTATGACGTTTAGGCTACTTTTGACCATTTATCGCCTGTAACTCCGTGATAAGGAAGTATTTGGCTGAGCAACGTAAGTTAATATGTTCTATGTTTTGTCCACCTGATATAGGCCTATGTCTAATCATTGTTGCACTGGAACACTCTGAATCATTGTTGCACTTGTTGCATTGTTTCATTCGTCCTCCCTTTCAATCGTCGGTGGTCGTTCTCTCTCCAAACTAACTTTATTCTCAAAATGTTGAGTTTAATGTCGACACGTCGAGATTAAAGTCGACATGATATTTCAACTTTATTCTCGAAATGTTGAGTTTAATGTCGACATGGCGACATTAAAGTCGATATTACATTTCAACTTTATTCTCAAAATGTCGAGTTTAATGTTGACATGGCGACTTCAAAGTCGACATGTTGAGTTTAATCTCGTCATGGCAAAAATATTTTTTCCCTTCATGTGTGGCCCTAATACTCCGTCGTATGAAACTGAATATTGAAAATTGAAATGCAAAATGAATTGCCATGGCAAAATGGAATGCAATTCAATCCATGTTTATTCTATTTTTTAACCAAAATTATTGGAATTGATTTTAGGATTTCATTGTCACTTTGCAGATTAAAATACAATTTGTTGGATATTATTGCAAATTGCAATATTAAATTGCATAATGTAATGTCTTTTTGAATTGCATATTGCAGATTGCATTCTCATTTGAATAAAGCTACTCATATGCTTCCATAAAAATGTACAATCAAGAGGATGCCTTCTTGTATGTGATTTCTGCAACAGTGATACTGCAAACGTGTTGATGGCCTATTGTTGATTTATATGCTGTAGCCTAAAGCATGTCACACAGTAGCCTAGCCTACAGAAAACACTTAATTGATGTGATATAATGATAACTTGTATGCCTACAATGGTTTGATAATCCATGAGATAAACCAAAATTTCGCGCAGTATCTGGCGTGAGTCCCTATGCGTGAATCACAAGCTCCTTCCAGCTGACTGGCAGATCTCGTGGACAGTCAGTCGCGATCGATTATTTAATGCCTCCTCCTCCATCCAGCCTTACTGCAGATACCCTCGCCTCATTTTTTACAAACAAAGTGGCGGCAATCAGCAGTCAATTCTCTACATGCCCACTCAACGCATCTGACTCAGATACCGCACTCCTACAACCTCTAGGGACTGCTGGAACATCTTTTTCAGCATTCACGCGCCTCTCTCCGAGTGAAGTGTCCAGACTCCTGACATGCAGCCGTCCTACCACATGCTCGCTGGACCCTATACCTACGAGCCTACTTCAATCCATCAGCCCGACCATCGCTCCAGCTATCACACATGTGATCAATGCCTCGCTAACCTCCGGCACATTTCCAACAGCGTTCAAAATGGCCCGGGTAACACCGTTACTTAAGAAAGCTTCTCTCAACCCTGCTCAAGTCGAGAACTACCGCCCTGTCTCACTACTGCCTTTCCTATCCAAAGGCATTGAACGAGCAGTCTCCAAACAGGTCTCTGACTTCCTTTCACAGAACAACCTTCTGGATCCAAATCAGTCTGGGTTCAAAAGCGGCCACTCTACCGAAACGGCTCTGCTGTCTGTAACAGAAGCCTTAAAAGAAGCCAGGGCGACCGCTCGGTCATCAGTACTCATTCTGCTTGACTTATCGGCTGCCTTTGACACGGTTAATCACCGTATCCTTCTCTCTATACTCGCTGACATGGGAATCTCCGGTTCTGCTCTCTCCTGGTTTGAATCCTACCTCACAGGGGCCTTTCGTTTAGCGTATCATGGCTTGGTCAGCTATCTGCACCTCACCATCTCACCACAGGGGTCCCCAGGGCTCAGTGCTGGGCCCCCCTCCTCTTTGCTATCTACACCACCTCCTTGGGACAGATTATCCGTTCGCACGGCTTCTCATACCACTGCTATGCAGACGACACACAGCTCTATCTGTCCTTTCCACCTGACGACCCCCTGGTTTCAGCACGGATCTCGGATTGCCTCTCAGACATAGCTACATGGATGAAGCCACACCACCTCCAGCTGAACCTCTCAAAGACTGAACTGCTGGTCATCCCAGCTAAACCTACCATACACCACGACATCAACATCAAATTTGACTCCCTGTCTGTTTCACCGACCAGGACTGCAAGAAATCTAGGAGTTGTTCTCGACAACCAACTAAACTTCTCAGATCATGTTGCCTCAGTCGCCCGGTCATGCCGTTTAGCACTCTACAACATACGGAAAATCAGGACTTACTTGACTCAAGATGCTACCCAACTTCTGGTTCAGGCAATAGTCATCTCACGACTTCGACTACTGCAATGCCCTCCTGACAGGTCTCCCAGCCTGCGCAGTGAAACCACTTCAGATGATCCAGAAGCGTGGTGGCGCCTGGTCTACAACCAACCCAAAAGGGCACATGTTACCCGCTGCTCATCCAGCTACACTGGCTACCTATAGCGGCCCGCATCAAATTCAAGTCTCTAGCGGCTTGCCTACAAAGTAGTCTCGGTTCTGCTCCCACCTACTTGAATGCCCTCATACAGACTTACACTACCTCCAGACCGGGCTAAGCTCCTCTGGCTAAACGGCGCCTAGCTCTACCACCAGTGCGCTCAAGCCAATCCAAACTTTTCTCATCTGTTGTTCCTCGTTGGTAGAACACACTGCCAGTTCCTACAAGGGCAGGGACATCCTTTTCCACTTTCAAAAAACTCCTGAAGACCCAGCTCTTTAGAGAACATCTACTCTCATAGCAACACTTACAACAAGTCTTACTGATCCTAGCACTCACCAGCCGTTTTAAACTGACAAGTAACTGTTAAAAACAGCACTCACCGACGCACTTATTCTTACTTATTCTTACTGTACTCTAATGTTTTTTTAAACTGTCCTAAAATTGTGAGAATTGTTCTAACACTTACTGTTTACCATGTTGTTAGTCGCTTTGGTTAAAAAAGCGTCAGCCAAATGTAATGTAATGTAATGTAATATTTAATAAATAAATGTGAATTACGAATAATAAAAGGCTTCTACCTAATGTGACTATTTTTTCCATGAACTGTAAAAGAAAACACGTTTTTTCCAGCTGTATTCTCCATAAAGAGTAAAGTAAATTATGTACTTATTTCCGGAATTGACGTCACTTCCTAAAGGTCTCTCAATGACTTAACCCCAAGGGGGCAGGCGAATTCCCGGAAGTAGAAGAATCAACGTAGGCTGGAGGGACCACCTCTCTGCTAACTCCCATAGAAGTCCATTCATTCTAGGATTTTTTTGAAATACCATAACTTCATATAACATATATCCTGTGCCGATATTGTAGCTTCTGTGTAATCCACATAAACACTACAAAGGCAAAACAGACTCCACTACCTCGTCCGTAACGTTGGTTACCCGTAAGAAGAATGGTTAGCTTGTTCGGTTGGAGAGAAGCTAGCTTTGACGTAATCTCTCTTTCGGCGCCCGTGGGGAGATAACCGTATTGTTTGGATAAGAAGCTCAGTCCACCTTACTGTCTATGACGGTAACTCATAAGCAAAACCTAGCATACACCTAATCGTATGTTAAGGTAAAGCCAAAGATCCTTGATTACTAGCTCGCTTTAACCCTCTCTGGTAAAGCATTACACAGAGGCAACCTAATAATAATAAAAAAAGTAAACCTAATTTTTTTAAAACAGCACTAATCATTACAGAGGTTTTGACGGATTGACCGTAGGTGGGAAAAGTGGAAAGAAGATTAGCTTCAAGGCTATAACTTTTTTTTTGTTTTGTTGACTGTTTTGAAGATGATCATGTATGGTAGCTTCAACATTAACACGACTTGGTGAGGATGATATTAATAATAATACATAAATAAATGTTTAACTTTGATGACTTTGAAGGCGAAGGAAGTGTGAGAAGAATTTCTGTGTATCTATCATATGAGTTACAAGATTCAGTTCGATGGCTAACGTCACGAAGTTAAGTGTGAGTCTGCGCAGTACTGGGGGAACCAACTGAAAAATCGTTCTATTTGACTCAGTGCCCTCCCATTGAAAACGACGGAGTCTGTTCGTCCATTTCTTTTACTGTCTATGCTTAACCCCTACTGTGCAAACCCCTAAAGGTACCGATCCACTTGCACGACACTTCATTTTGTCGTTTCATTGCTAACGAACGTTCTAGCTAGCGTGTAGTTAGCATGGTCGCTAGCTTTACCGTCGTGGTTATTATCGTTCTTTCGTTTTGGTTTTACGTCTGTCATTCTTCACAAATGGAGTTAGTTTGTTTTTTTTCCCAACACTTCACCGACTAATTACTGACTAAACATCTCAATTTAAGTCGTCAATATGCGTTCTGTGGTAATTAGTGCTGAGAGCTCGATGACTTTCCGACTTATCACGCCGCCATCTTGCCGGCTCCTCATTTTGTCGTTTCGCATTCCACTCTTGTCCTATGGGTGACGTCAAGCGACTTTAACACGCCCGCAAAGCATTCCGGGAAGGCAGCGCTGCATTTGAAAATATGTTGCGCGTCAAAAAGCTGGGCGAAGACCATCTTTATGCAAATGAAGCCGTTGAACGTGAGGCGACTCTCCAATGAAAGGACGAGGTTGTAGGTCCTTTGTTCTACCACAACGGTGCCTGTGAAACTTTGGTTCCGCTTACAAGACAAATAATGTTTTTTTTTTTTTTTTTTTTTTTTTTTAAGAATTTTATTTTAAGGATTTTCTGTATTACATTCATGAACAGACACCAAACAAGACAACACAAAACAAACTGCCAGTTCATATAAAGTATACCACTATGTATCTATGCAATCCAGTCCAAAAACTGAAAAGAATGTCCACAGGTTTTGAAGATACAGAGTTCCAGATGAGGTCAAAAGAGGCCCAAATCAAGGGCAAGGTCCCAGCAAGCAATTTACATGAAAACAATTAACATAATAAGCATAGGAAAATAAATCACATTATACAGTACAACAAAATCGTATGCCATTAAACCTCGTCCTGAGACTGTTCTCTCTTAATATGGTTTGTGAAAGGCCCCCAGATTTTATGAAATTTGCGGTGGGTCTCTGACAAAGTGTAGCGCAGCTCTTCCAGGTACAAACAGGATACCATATCATTCAGCCATATCTTAAAACAAGGTGGGGACGCTGATTTCCATTCTCTTAAAATAACCCTTTTGGCTATGACCATACCAAACATAAGGGCCTGCTGTAGATCAATGGAGAGAGTCACTGAATAAAGGGAGCAACCCAGTATTGCAAAGAGGCCGTCAGGTCTTAATGGGGTTTTATATATGACACTGTACAGTTGAAAAATATCATCCCAAAAACCTTTGAGCTTGGGGCATGCCCAAAAAAGATGACTCAGAGTCCCATCACTGGACTTGCATTTATCACAGGTGGCAGAGACAGAGGGGAAAATCCTATTCAGTTTAGTTTTTGAGAAGTGCAGTCAGTGAATGACTTTAAACTGAATAAGCTGAAGTCTGGCATTGATAGAACATGCTTTGATTCTCTCTAATGCCATTAACCATAGCCCATCTGAAATCTCCTCTCCGGTCTCTTTAACCCAAGCTTCTTTAATGTGAAGAGAAGAGGTAACTGATGGAAAGAGGGCTACAAACTGTGAAATCAGACCTTTAGACGTGGGGTTACAAGTCAGAAGTTGGTAAAATTTGTGTTGTGTGGGCTCTGACTCCCTTACAAAGCTTCTAATTTGAAGATAACGAAAAAAATGGGTAGACGGTAGCACATATTTCTCCTGAAGTTGAGCGAAAGATGCAAAACAGTTATTAATATAAAGATCGCTAATAGTAGCAAGCCCCTTTTCAGACCAGTGTGTAAACACTGAATCCATTAGACCTGGCTTGAAAGAAGGGTTATGACATATGGGAGCATAAAAGGAAAGCTCAGGGAGATTCAGCACACCCTTAATTTGCCTAAGAATCTTCAAGGAGTTTGATAAAATAAAGTCACCTTTTAGTTGTTTAATGGATAAATTTGGATTTGAAAATAAAACAGCACTGAGGGAAGCTCCAACAGTCTTTGACCTGTGGGACTCGATCACAGGCCAATTCGGGCAGAGGTTACCCTCATCATCAGTGGCTGAGGCATGATTCCAGAATACCCATGCTCTGGCATTACAGGCCCAGTAATAATGGCGCTTAAAATAGGCAGGCCCAAACCACCTTCATTTGTAGGCTTCTGCAGGTGTACTTTAGAGATGCGTGGAGGCTTATTGGCCCATACAAATTGCAAAATGATAGAGTCTAAAGACTTAAAGAAGGCAGCTGTAAGAAAAATAGGTACATTTGAAAAAAAGATAAATACATTTTGGAAGTACAATCATCTTGATAATATTCACACGCCCTATTAAGGAAAGAGGGAGAAGTTTCCATTTGTCTATCATAGTTTTAAGTTTGTCTGTCAAATCATTATAGTTACATTTAAAGAGAAGTTTGGGGTTTTGGTGATAATGATTCCCAAATATCTGAACTGATCAGTGGAAATTTTAAATGGTAGCTCCTCAAGATATTTAGAGTCTAGGCCATCGGATAGGGGCATGAATAGACTTTGTTCCAGTTAATAGTAAATCCAGAAAATTGACCAAATGCTTTTATCAAATCAAGCAAGGGGGGGGCAGGGATGTCCTAAAATCTGACAGGGTCAAGATCACATCATCTGCATATAAGCCTATAGTGCACTCAGATGTGTCACAAATTATCCCCATGGATTTGGGGGCTGGCTCTAATAGCTATTGCCAGGGGCTCAAGAGCTAAGGCAAAAAGCATAGGGGAAAGGCAGCACCCCTGCCTGGTGCCACGCCCAGCAGGAATGGGGGGGCGGACCTGTCATAATTAGTCAATATGGAGGATTTAGGACATGCATATAGCATTCTAAACATTTTCATAAATCTACCACCAAAGCCAAATTTTTCAAGAGCGGCAAACATGTATCTCCATTCAACTTGGTCAAAAGGCCTGCTGGGCATCTAACGATATAACAGCAGCATGGGGTAACTTATTAGAGTACATTGTATTTAACAGGCGAGTGTTAGAGAAGGAGAATCTATCTGGAATGAAACCTGTTTGGTCGGGTGGATTAGAGCACTGATATATTGACTTAATCGGTTCGTAAGAACTTTTGCAATAATTTTTTGGTCGCTATTTAGCAAGCTTAGGGGACGGTATGATGTGGCATCAGTGTCATCTCTGTCTTTTTTCAGGAGAAGACACACATGAGCTTCATAAAGAGTGCTGGGAAAAATCCCCGCCTTCATAGAGCAGTTTATCATACGCAGAAGGAGTGGAGCAATGGTTTCTATATGTGCCTTATAGAATTCTATGCCAAATCCATCAGGACCACAAGCCTTACCGCTAGGAAAGGAGCGAATAGCTGTTTTGATTTCATCCAGTGTGATATCAGAATCCAGCTCCTGTCTTATTACATCATCTAGAACTGGAATGTCCAATGTGTCGAGAAAGTCTGAGATCTCAACATCAGTGGCCTTTGACTTTGATGCATAAAGTTGACAGTAAAAGTCAAAAAACCTATCATTAATTTGTTTAGGATCAGTTAGCAACTGTCCAGTAGAAGATGAGACCTTATGGATCGCCCTATCTGCCTGCACCCCTTTTAACTGCCTAGCTAGCAGCTTGTCCGCTTTCTCACCCAGCTCAAAGTGCTTTTGTTTCAACTTACAAATATAATGCCTGACCTGCTCACCAAGAATATGGTTGTACTCATATTTTATCTTCAAGATGTTATTAAGAATATCGTCAGACTTTGACTCTCGGTAGGAATCCTCCAGCGCAGTCAATTCAGTTTCAATTTCAGAGAGACGTTTCTGTCTAGCTTTTTTACTAGCTGACTGATAGGAGATGATGTGGCCTCTCATAACAACTTTAAAGGACTCCCAGAGAGTTGAATCAGAGACAGCACCATTGTCATTAATAAGTATAAAGTCTGACATCCTATTAGAAATATATTCTTGAAAACTATTATCTGAGTTCAGTGTTGAGTTAAACTTCCAGTTGTACTGACGTGCATGGAGATTAAAATTAATCTTCATGGACAGAGGAGCATGGTCTGAAACTAAGATATTATGATATGTGGAGCTGATGACTCTAGATATTAGTCTAGCATCTACTAAAAAATAATCGATTCTGGAAAAGCTACCATGTACAGAAGAAAAAAAAGAGTATTCTCGTCTTAAAGGGTGCTGATGTCTCCATATGTCAACTGTGTCAAGTGATTTAATCAGGTTATTGAGTACAGATACAGACTTCAATTGTGGGGCTGCTTTAGAAGAAGAGCGGTCTGCCTGAGGATCTAAAAAGCAGTTAAAATCTCCTCCAATAATTATATTGTGAGTGTTATGTTCCATAACAAGATTGAAAACTTTGCAAAAAAAGTCAGGGCAGTCGAAGTTGGGGGCATAAATATTCAAAAGGACTAATGGAACAGAGTTAACTGTACCTGTGACAAGAAGATACCTCCCACCTGGGTCGGTAATCATGGATTTGAATATAAATGGAATTGTTTTACGAATAAGAATGGCGACCCCCCTAGCTTTAGAAGAGAAGGTGGATTGGTAAACTTGAGACAGCCATACAGCTCTCAGTCTCCTCTGTTCAGTTGGGCGAATGTGGGTCTCTTGTAAAAAAATAATATCAGATGACAGGGTCTTTAAATGTGAAAAAACTTTTCCCCGCTTAAGGGCTTTGCCAAGACCTCTACAGTTCCAGGAGGTAAAAGTAATAGGACTCTCTCCCGACCTACTTGAGTAATTATCCTGCATTAAAATAAAAGTATGACAGAGAATTTGGACTGACACATGAAAAATAATAATCTGGCAGTTTAACAAACAACACATAAACAAACCCCACAACAACCCCAAAGCCGCAACGGAGAACTAAGCGGCACATCCCAAATCCTGATAGGAGACTGCTGGGTAACAGAGCCAACTAAACAGCCGGTTAAAGGCCAAACTAAACCGACAGCTCCGCGCTCTCCTCTATTGTAATATACATCGTGTACTGCAATAAAAAGAAAAACAAAAAAAAAAAAGTGAAGGACTCAATAGTTTGATAGGTGGGCTCAACGTCACACCGAGCAGCACAGAGAATTACTATCTATTGCAATTGAAAATAATTTACAATATGAATGTGTGACTGAGAGTCAAAAACATCGCTTCAGTGCAAACAGGCACACATATGGCGCAACAAAATACTAACGCAAATCGGTCACACATAACGTAAGTGTAATACTATGGATAATGTAAGATACACAGACAGCTAAACTGCCTCATTGTCAATTGTAATAGAGTTGGCAAACCGTTCTGCAGCTGCTGGTGAGTTAAAGATGTTCACAGTTTGTTTGAAGGTCACTTGAAGTTTAGCTGGATAGCGCATGGTGCACTTGGCTCCGGCATCAGCCAGCCTGTTCCGGACACTATTGAAGGATTGACGTTGTGCTACCACATCTGCAGTGTAGTCGGGGAATATCGATACTTTCTTTTCCTTGTAACTGAGGCGGTGCACGTTTTGTCGGCTTAGTCGTAGGATATTTCTCACGTCTCTGTCGTTGTGAAGTTTGGCGATGATGACCCTTGGCGGCTCCTCTCCAGTTGGCTTTGGCTTTAGGCTGCGGTGTGCTCTGTCTATTTTGACCGGTTTACTGAAGTTTTCTTGACCAAGTATCTCTGAAATCAGCTGAGACACAAACTCAGTTGGACGACCATTCTCTTCACCCTCATTGATACCAACAATCCTAATGTTGAGCCTTCGAGAGCGCCCTTCTAGGTCATTTAGCTTGGCACTGAGACGGCCGTTGGCTACTTGAAGCTCCTTACATGTAGTCTCTAGTGCTGTGATGCGGTGGTCGGCATCTGTAAGAGCCACGTCCATGCTATCTATACGACGTTCCACTTCGTGATGTTTGTGCTGAAGCGTGGCCAAGTTTGCATCGATTGAATCAAGACGTCCCTCCATTGACTTTTTCAGATCATCGACTAGCTTTGAGACCTTAGCTAGTTGCTCTTCTCCTTGCTTAGTGATAGCAGCTAGTATTGCTTCGTTGCTAGCCTCAGCGGAGAGTGCGTTTTTCTAGTTTTGAGCTTTGTTCCTTTGCATTTTCGACGCCAAACTGAGCCCACTAGTTTAAAGTACAACTTAAATGACAAATTATGACATAAAAAACGATGGATGCAGTATATTTTCAATAAAATAAGAGGAAATTGCACGGAGCTCCACAAAAGCGTGACCTACTCCATTACTGCACACTAGCGCCCCCAGACAAATAATGTTTTAACGATCTCTTACACGACCACCTAGTAGTAGTCCATAAAACAAACGAAACTAGGATTTGGATGAAAATATTGACTGGTGTTTCTGGTAAGGATTTGAGATTGCATTGAGTAGTTTAAATAAAACAAGATTTCCAAATGGCTTGCATAGTTTGTTTAGGCTATTAATGTGTTGTATACTGTTAAGTACATGCCTAAAATTGTGGTCCATTTCTGAAAAAACACTTAAGATACGTTAAAACAAACTGAGTATGAGCTGGTAACTGACATTTTAAACAAAACGCCCACACACGACTGAATGTGGAGAGGCAGCGCGATCTATGCGACACGACAAAATGAAGTGTCGTGCAAGTGGATCGGTACAGTGACGGTACCGATCCACTAGCACGACACTTCATTTTGTCGTGTCTTCATTTTGTCGTGTAATTTGGTATTGTTGACTGTATATATATATATATATATATAAAAAAAATTGACTGTTTACCGTTGTAAATATTGTTTATAAATAAGCAGTACCTTTTGTGTGACATTAATGTTATGCATTATTTTTGCAGGTCGGTTTGATGTTCCCCTTCCGGTTGTGCTGAGCACAATAATGGCGACAGTTGACGTTCGAACTTGAGTGTGCGCGCCAGTACTTCCGGTGAAAACCTCCGGTTTTCCGATTTGACAGCGAGAGCGGGAGACGCGAGAGTGAGAGACAACCATAGACAACAGCGACCGAGTTCCATTACCAGAGATATTTCTTTACAATGAGTGTTTTTAGGATTAAAGAGAGGCGACTTGCCTTTCAGAGGGTGAGAGCCTCAGCACTTCATTGTTGTGTGCCGTTATGTACCGTTTCGTCACGTTACAACAGAGAAGTCAGCTTTCATGTATTCCCTGTTGACGCTGCGGTACGGGCTGAGTGGATGCAGAAGATCCGGAGGGATGACTTCAACCCGACCAAAAACACCCGAGTCTGTAGTCGGCATTTTAAGCAGGCTGATTTTAACGTGACTGCCGGGGGGTTGAGGAGGCTGAAAAAGGGAGCCGTACCCGTTTACTTCTCATGGAATGGGTACGAACTACCTGCGCCCCGACCGAGCGTCTGGGAACGGCGTCCGCGAGCCGAGAGTCCTGCCCCAGAGTCAGACTCGGACTCGGAGATGGAGACCGAAATTGCTCCACCAGATCATGACTACTCTGTAGTCCCTCAAACAGGAGCGAGGGCGAGTAATTTTGGCCGGCGAGAGCGAAGCTCCCACGTCGCCAGGTTAGGGAGCTACAACAGCAGTTGGAAGTCCTCAAACTTCGCCAGCGTTTTGGGATAGAGCGCCTGTCTGCATCAGATGAGGACGTGCGCTTTTATACCAGGTTTGCGTCCTACAGGAGTTTCATGGTATTTTGGAATTTAATTGAACCTGCCGTGACCCACAAGATGGTGCGCATAACAAGCGCAAAGACAGCCTCTGCCAGCATCAGCACAGTTCATCACCCAACAACGGTAAGTGACAAATGTGGTAACATGACGTGCATATTAAGAGTTGTAACTCTGAAACTGGATACAAACTGTTTTATTTTGTAATTAACCCCTATTGGTTTGTATTTTCTAGATTTTTTGACGTTAATCACTCCTATGTTGTATTGCTATTGTCTATCCAAAGTAAAATGCCTGTTTTTAACTGATGTTAACTGATGGTTAAATAACCAAAAATCCGATTGTTTGCACCTATATAGAATATCTAACAAAAAAGTAAAAGCCAACCAGCTGATATTGGTATTATTTTCTGATTTAATTTGATTCTGTAATAACAATGTCAGAGTAACTAAACAGAGGCTTTTTGTTTTTATATCACAACAGAAACTGAGACCCATTGATGAGTTTCTGCTGTTCCTGATGTACCTGTCAGTGGGTTTTCCTCCCAGGGACCTTGCAGAGAGGTTCAGCATACACCGCACTACTGCAAGTCGGATCATCTCCACATGGACTCATTTTTTGTACTGCCTGTTGGGAAGCCAGCGCCTTTGGATTCCGCCAGAGGTAGTGAGAGCTCACCTGCCAGTTGAGTTTGCAGCTTTTTCTGATACACAGGTGATCCTTGATTGTACAGATAGTACAATCCTTGATTGTAGAGATATTCTGTCAGTCGCCATCCTCTCTGCTGCTTCAGAGTGAGGTTTTCTCTACCTACAAGTCACACACTACATTCAAGGCCTTGATTGGCATGGCACCCCACGGTGCTGTCACCTTTGTGTCTGGACTGTATGCAGGCTCTATGAGCGATCGCGAGATATTCAAGCAGTCCGGGATTGTAAAGCTGCTGAAACCAGGTATGGCGATCATGGTGGACAAAGGGTTTGTTGTGGACAACCTTGCTCCTTGCAAGGTGTACCGGCCTGCCTTTCTCAGCAAAAAACAGCAAATGAGTCGGGAGGATGTCAGACAGACACAGTCAATTGCACGTCTGAGAGTGCATGTGGAGAGGTGCATAAGGAGAGTGAAAGAGAACAAACTGTTAGACAAGGAGATACCACTGTCTATATGTGGGAACATTGATGAACTGTTCAGTGTGGCCTGCTTCCTGGTCAATTACCAGAATGGGCCGTTAGTGAAGGCATGGGCAACTCAGCAATGAATTAAAGACCTATCTTGCTTCTAAAAAAAGTCTTTGTGTCATTGTCATCGTTACATTGGCTTTGGGTTTTTACTGAAATGAAAATGAAAATACACAGAGATGACATTACAACATGTAGAATTTAATAAGTAAATATTGAACAACACTTATTCAATAATCCAGTATCAACAATCCACATAGATTTTTACACTTGGGCTCTCATTTCAGTCAGTACAAAAGGTATGGTCTCAGGTCAATTGCAGGCCTTCATTAGTGACAATTATCACTTCAGGCTTTGTATAGATTTGTAAAGATGAACAATGAAACCTACTATTAGTTCAGACTTTGTATAGATTTGTAAAGATGAACAATAAAACCAGAATAAGAACATTTATCAACTGATTGAAAGAATCATTGATTTTTAAAAGATCAGATCAAGTAAAGATAGAAAAAGAAATAATCCCCCCACTCTGCGCTGCCACTCTGTTCTCTCGTGGCCATCTCGATGGATCTTGCCATGTCGAAAGTGATGTTAAGCGACATTACATTTAGGTGTTGTTGGTGAGTGCACACAAAGGAACATGTGGTTGGGTCCAGCCTGTGACCATCTAACGGCAGGGGTGGTGGAGGGGGTGCGTCTGGGTGTTGGATGATTACCCTACTCACTGGCACTGGGTGCTGGTATGAAATAGGGCTGCCTTCTTGAACGGTCCCAAAGGCTGAGTCGACGAGGGGGACATCACTACTTATGGATAGTGTGGTAATTAGCGGAGCAAGGTCTGCCGTGAAGTCCTGGTATGCCTCATCGACCTTCAGGACATCTGGATCTGGCAAGTCCCCCCGCACTGCTTTGTAGCGCTTGCTCCTTTGAAAACAGTTATGTCATAATTAGAAAAGAAGAAACTATTCATGGGTTTCACCAGGTCCCTTTCCACAGGTGTATAAAATTAAGCATCATGATTATGAATGCAGACTGCATGGTGCTTGATTAATACACCTGTGGAAAGGGACCTGATGAAACCCATGAATAACTCTCAAAACCAAAAAGAATCTGACAATGACTGCCGAATACATTATTACTTGACAGTGACCTTATTACCTTACACCATCAGCAGCTGTGTACGGTCTTGCCTTGGGTTTTGTTGAGATGAAGACCATGTTACCCACTCTGCCTGGTTTCACACCCTATCACAGTAAACAAACAAATAAACAATGTGATTGGCAGAGCTACCTTAGCTAACTGTAAAATATGTGGTAATGATGCGCTTGTTTTGTCTTTATTGCAATTTTTTTATATCCAATTTCCAAAATAAATGAGACATCAATAATTAGTGATTAGCCTAAGTTCTTTTGTACTTACCAGTGTTCGTGGTTTATGCCATCGCTGCTCAGTTTCTGTGCAGCTCAGGACAGGTGGTACTGCTTTCAGCTGAAGTGTAGAGTACGCTGTGGTCTGGTATAGTAGTGCAACATTGTGGTTGCAGAGAGCGTTTCCAGCCACACAGGAACACTCCGCCACAGCAATTTTAATGGGTGAGCTGCCCTCAAAAGTAATCTATGAATAAAACATGATTTTAGTATTACAATTAGACTAAGTCATTACATAACAACTATAAAAAAAATACTAAAGGTGAGAAGTGAGAGCAGGCTAATCGTTCAAGCAAACAGTAGCGGTATGATTCATTAGGCTACCAGAACAACCAGAACAAATAAGCCTGCCTCACCATTTTATTGCTATTACAGTGTTTCCCATACATTGACTTATTTGTGGCGGCCCACCACAATATCAACATTGACCACCACACAATGATTTTCCTGGTTGTACTAAATTGTGCTTAAATCTGGTTAGAATCATAACCGCGCTGCACTAATTTGTTTAAAACTGTTGCATTCGAGTTAATTCTGCATACCACCACAAATAGAATTCAATTCTGTGGGAAACACTGGGTATTATGATAGTTAGAACAATAGTGTTAGTAAAGCGTTGAACAGATTTGTATAGCCTAGATTGAGGGTACAAAGTCAGCTCTTACCTCATACTGACTAATGTTCCCACCATGAATAGGCTTACTTAAACTTATACTCCAAAGAACGGGAGCAGTATAACCAGTTTCTGGAGTGTCCATAAAAGTACAGTTCAGGTTTAGGTTAAATAAACACACTTAGGTTTCTTATTGTCAATACACAGACTTAAATTATATTATTGTTATTCTACATCTACATCCACATCACCAACTATAGCCGCACGAACACCCCAGAATCTGATTTGAACTGATAACTGAATTGATCTTGAACTGAACTGGTTAAACACATGTTGTCCACCCTACTCTGAGGTCGTGAGGCTTCTCGTGTTTCCTCATGGACCTATAACATACAGCCCTGACGGTCACCCTCCCTGCAGGGTCTTTGTTTGATACTGGGAATTCAACATTATTCATGTAATGTTAGACAAAACACACTTCTTTTCCACTCGTAAGTCGATCAAACACGGACAAGGATGGTTTTGAATTAATTTTGATCGCGGGCACTAAAAATCTTGATCGGGGCTCTGAAAATCTCATATTAATCCTAACTTGACAGCTGTCTAAATTTAGTGTCCGATAGCGATAGGTTATGTTCTCTCTGCGTCTGATTGAATCGTTTCCTCTAGTTCTGAAACGTTAGTGCATTACAGGGTGCTGCGTTTTTGTTTAGGTCATAATATGCACCTCAACTAAAAAACGTTAAAAACAACTGATGATACTACAAATCTAAAATCTCTACAGGACAACTGACCTAAATGTTAACAACACACATAGCTACTGCCAGAGCCGCGATCATATCAGAGAGAGAGAGAGAGAGATCTATATTTAGCTATAGAAGCTACGGGTCTGGCTACTGCTAGCTAGTTAGTTAGCGATAGCACAATGTGAATGTGTTTTGCTGTCAATTTTACACTCACCTTCATAGTTGTCAATGAAACTTGACAGATACATCTTGTACCCCTTTTCCCGTTTACTCCGGGGGGCAGAGCATCCATTACGGACGAGCCTGTGGACGTCCGATATAGTAAGCTTTGGCCGCTCCTGAAGACACCGAGCGTAAAACAGCGCCATCTTGCCGGAAGGAGTGGATCGCACACTCAAGAGAGCGGAAGTAGAACGGAAGTAGAGTCTTGCACAGAGCGAATGGACACCCTCCCTAAGGGACATGGTAGATCGAGGGTACTGTACTGGCCCAGAAGCCTTAGCTGCAACACATTGTTTCATACAGATGTGATGCAAAGTTTTGAAGAAATTAAAGGGACAGCCCCAGGTTTCTCTCGCCAAGCATTTCTCACAATGCTTGAGCGTAGGAGTGTCCGGTTTGGTCGTGTAAGTATAAACACATTTGGATCCATACAGAAGTAGCATAGCTTAGGTTGTAGATAAACATTGACAATATCATGTGAAAATGTTTGCAAACTAAGCACTACTGGTGGAGTGGCTCCATGCAAGACCCCTATTCTTGTATCCCGGTTCGAGCCCGGGGTGGTGCGCAGCTGCAACAAAGAAAGTTGGTAACATAAAAAAGTATTAGCATAGTTAAGAGTATTGAGGCATTCCTACAACACTGTAAAATACTGCTATTTCCTGACTATGAACTTTTATACATTGAATTTGCTAAATTACTGTGCATGTGCAACTTGTTATTGTTAAGGAAGGGAAAAATGTGGACATGTTCCCGACAGTATCATGTGAAAATGTTTGCAAACTAAGCACTACTGGTGGAGTGGCTCCATGCAAGACCCCTATTCTTGTATCCCGGTTTGAACCCGGGGTGGTGCGCAGCTGCAACAAAGATGTTAACATAGGTGATATTAACAATTTGTAACATAGCTAAGAGTATTGTGACATTCCAAAAACACTTAGCAAAATACATGATATGTATTTCAAAGGAGGGAAAAATCAACGGGGATATGTTTCAGCGGAGATTTTTGCAGTGGGCTTTTGTTAACCACTCGCTGGAGAGGATGGCAGGGTTTAACTCCTTCCAGTGCCCTGCCTGCAGTCCTCATATGACGGCTGTTGCAATTGATGGAAACAGAAAGCTGTACCGTTTCCGAAAACAAGAAGGGTAAGTTTAATCTTTATCACATAATTTCAATGATGGGCAAAGTGCAACATCCCTTCTTCCCCCTTACCTGACTTGTGAGGTATACCATCACCAGTCATCAGCCATCCATGTGTTTGGCCCTCATCTCACCTGAAGTCCCACCCCTATGACTGCCCTATCATCGCCTATTACTGCCACCCCTACCTGAATTCCTGGCCCGTACATCATAGCAACCCACCACCTGCCCTATGACAACTCTGCCCGGATTTCTGGCCCTTACTGCCTAGCGATCCACCACTTGCCTTATGACAATTCCTAATTCCATTTCCTACCCTGGACTATTTGAACTTTCTGACCCTAAATAGGATTAATGCATTATCATACCGGATATGTAACCATCCCACCTCTTGTAACATACAAACACCATGTTCTATTCTCCGCATCCGACTAACTTATGCATTTATCATGTATACAGACCTTACTGTTCTGTAACTGACCTCAGGCATATGGGTCAGGCCCTTGAGTCGTGGATCTGCTCGAGGTTTCTTCCTATATGTACCTCCAATTCTAGGGAGTTTTTCCTCGCCCCTGTTACCCATGGGCCTTCTCTTCTTTTCTTTTCTCTGATTGTCTAACACTCTGTATAGCGCCATGAGACATGTCTAATGTTTTGGCGCTCTATAAGAAAAAATAAATTGAAATTTAATTGAATGTGGTGCGTAGGACCATTGAGCTGTTCCACTAATGTTTGTGCTTAGGATCTTGCTCATAGTATTACATTAGTAAATAAATATTGCCTTGTTATTAAATAGCTTGACTTTGGACATTATCATTTCATGCCATTATTACAGGAACAACGACAAGCCCATTTTCAGTGGGATGTTTGTGGCGGCAGATGATGAGGTGGCCAGTTTTGTGGATGGCATAAGATCCGCCACCACTCATGTAATTCCCATCCGTCGATAAATTGCATTGATTACATGTGAGAACATGTACATGAATTTCTTACTGTTTTTTTTTGTCTGGTCCAGAAAGCAGGCAAGGGAAAGTGTGGGGACTCCTCATGGGGAGCAGCTCGCGAAACCTCCCAGAAACCCGCCTTGATGAGGAAGGCCTGGAGATTGCCGTGTGTAGACACGGCTTTCTCCTAGGGTCATTAAATATGACCAGGGGGGAAATATTTGCCTACCCCCTGTACCTCCACAGTCAGTTTAGGGCCGAATTTGTATGTACAGATATGGTGTGCAAATACTGGCCATACCTGGAAAGAGTTGCGGAGGCACGGGTGGATGTGAAGGAGCTAATCCTTCACACCAAGCCATTCCTCTCCGTAATGCATGCCAAGGCACACTCCCTCAAATGTGAGCTAATCCTTCACACCAAGCCATTCCTCTCCGTAATGCATGCCAAGGCACACTCCCTCACATGTGAGCTAATCCTTCACACCAAGCCATTCCTCTCCGTAATGCATGCCAAGGCACACTCCCTCAAATGTGAGCTAATCCTTCACACCAAGCCATTCCTCTCCGTAATGCATGCCAAGGCACACTCCCTCACATGTGAGCTAATCCTTCACACCAAGCCATTCCTCTCCGTAATGCATGCCAAGGCACACGCCCTCAAATGTGAGGTAATTTCACTGTGTTCCTTTCTATACCATATGTCATTTCTATGTGGGCAGTATGTTGGTACATATATTTTATTCCTGTCTTGATTACAATACTGTAGCTCCTTTAAAGTCCATATGAAGGTTTTGAAAATTCTGTAAAAGTAGTATTTTTCATTAAAAAAACAAGCAAAAAAAAATTTGTTGCAGATAAAGTGGGGAGGAATGAATCAGACTGGTGCGGGAAAGACTCTGGGAGAGGAGGTAGAGCAGGTTAATTCCTACATGTCAAGGGTTGGTTCTACCAGCAAACACATGACTAAAGCAGGTTAGTAATCACAGCTGTGTTAAGTTACAGAGTGGTTATAAACTGACCAACACAGTTTTTAACATTGCTATACTGTATCTAGCACGGGTGGATATGATCACTGTCCAGGCTTTGGAGTGGAACCGAAGGAAAAGAGATCATCTCCACCGGTATCTCTCACAACATTACAGGAAGGTATATCACCATACAGAAATTCACATCTGAGCAATAGTTATTGAGACATGATGTACCTGATACATACATACGTCCAGACGTATAAAGAATCTAAACATTAAAGTCCATAAATAGAGTTATGTGTAATAAAGAATAAAGAAAAAAGTATTGAAAAGTGGTACACCAAGGCAAGGAACAAGCTGGAATCTGTATTAGTTAGAGAGTAATTATCCCTCCTATCTGTGCAAATTAATATAAATGTTTGGATTGTTTTACATGTGTGGATTACCTGACTTAATACTAATGTCTGGTGAAATGCTAATATAGCCTCACTGGAAGTATAGTTGCTGCTGCAAAAAATATGCGTTCAATATTGATTTCTCCTGCTGTATATCATACTGTGCATTTCAAAAGAGATAAACATACAGTTCGAGGGCCTAAAACAGTCCCTTGGTGAGGGACACATAAACAAGGTGGTTGAGGATATTCACCAATGAGCAGAGAAGGGTAAGACCCACACGTAATGGCATAAACAGCCTTCTTCAGTACGTGGATTAAAATAACAATATGAACACATTTGTCTGTGCATTTGTAGCTTCTGTAGCAAACAGTCCTCTTCAGGACAAAATTGAGAGCCTCTTCCTCTCCATTAAACAAAGGAAAATGGACCTGTACCGACACAATGGTAACTGTCCCCTGATCTCTTCACAGTACAGAATTTGAAATAACTATATATGACATTGTTGGTATGATAACTCTATGATATATGGTATGATAACTCTGTTGTGTGTCTATCAATTAAGTGTCATTGCTTTCACACAAAAGGCCTTCACATTTACATTTATTCATTTAGTAGACACTTTTTAACTTCGCATTTGCTCTGCATGTCCATCTGGGAACTTTCTGTTGGAAACTTTTGTGAAGGGGCGGAAATACTGGTTAGCTGATTGGATAAACCATCTGTCTATCACCACCTATGTTGGTTATCGACGGGCCAAATCAACCAATTAGATGAACAAAGTGTCTTCTAATGCCTTCGTTTAACATACAATTAAGTTAGATAACGTAACTTACGTTAACATTTTTTAACTTACCATTTGTATGTGACATGAACCTAATCAACGACAATTCCCATCAAGTTTTCACGGTAGGCCCTAGTACACTTCTGAAGAAAGTATATTCCATTATGAACTGGAATCGGCTGTGGAGGATGTCTGTGTCGATCATTCCTCCCAGCTGCATGGCTGAGACTCATAGCTTCACAGCTTACCCAGGAATACTTTCTAATTTGAATAAAATTAAAAAAAATTCTTTCAATATTATTGATATGGAGGTCAATTACATTTAGTTTATACTGTAGTACTGATGAAAGACATTGTAAATGGTACAGATACATGCAACCTTCTTGAGAAAAAGAAAGTCTTTGATGTGGCCATGGCAAGACTGCGCTTGGAAGAGGAGAAAGCCATTTTGGAGGGAGAGATGGCCCAACACTCAGCCTCACTCAAAGCAGAGGCAGAAGCAGTGAGGAGGAAAACACATGCCTATAGATGTAGAGGTGAATCCAAACCACTATCACAGACAATTGTTTATAATCAAATGCTTGGTCATTAGGAGGATGTATGTACACCGTTTAAGGCCAAAGTGCAGTATCTGCTAAAGTTTCTGAGAAAAAAGCTTTTTCTTTGTCTTTTACACTCTATTGTAGTAAAGACTGTGACATGAAAACCCCTTTGTCTCCAGGAAATGTTGCCATATAGATAAATGTGTTTTAATAGATTGATCAGAGGATATGGCATGTTATATTGGTGCAAAGAAGGGAATTTGACAAAACAGATACTGCACTTTGGTTTTGTAGGGTATTACAAAGACTAATATCTCATTAGTAAAATAATTGCACCATGTTTTCAATGGCTGTGACTATGTGTGTAAATGTGTGCATTCAACTGAACTTTTACAGACTCCCTAGATGAAACATGTAGCCATCTCTGTCTGTTAAGGTCAAAGTTGGCCCAACTCCAAAAACATTTAGAGGTGGTCTGCCAGGCATACATGTCAAACACAGCAGTAGTGGACCCCAATGATAATGAGGAACAATGGATGACAAATGACACAGACGAAGATGAAAGCGGTGGAGACAGTGATGACAATAACGATGAAGAATGTTATTAATTAGGAAATCGTCTGAGCCCATAAGTATTACCATATTGATAGTCCGTCACAGGCAAAGACTATCAAGATGGGGCAGTGTTAACCATCTGAAATTGATTTGTCGTTTGCGCGTGTTACATTGTTACAATTTTAACAATTTGTTATAATTACAATAAAAACAAAATACATAATTGAATAAAAGTTAAAAAAAAAACTTTGTGTGTCTTCAGTAACCATGTAGTGACTAGAATAAACCCATATTACTAGGTTTTGGGTTGACTTTTACCTTTGGTGAACTTCAAGGTACCTTTTCTGCACGTGAAAAGCAGCTGTCAAGGGTGTTTTCAGAGACCGTCTGTGACTGGTGAGTTGATGCAAGAGTCAAATATTAAAATAATGTCTCTGTGTGTTTTCAGTACCTATGTAGTGACTAAAATAAACCCATATTACTAGGTTTTGGGTTGACTTTTACCTTTGGTGAACTTCAAGGTACCTTCACTGCACGTGAAAAGCAGCCAAAATGCTCTGTCAGGGGTGTTTTCAGAGACCGTCTGTGACTGGTGAGTTGATGCAATATTAAAATAATGACTCTGTGTGTCTTCAGTAACCATGTAGTGACTAGAATAAACCCATATTACTAAGCAGCCTATATGCCCTCAAGGGTGTTTTTCAGAGACCATGAAAAGTATGTGTAGCTGCCGTGCCGTCAATGATCCTACAAACTAAAAAGTATTGCAATTGTTTAATTTTATTTAGTACATACTGTTTTTTTATTTCATTTAATTTCATAGTTAAAGCTTGCTGTATGAATGTTCAAATTGAATTGGGTTTAGGGCAAGGGGTGCTCCATCTTGGGATGGGAGTGGGGGTGGGGTCTGGGGTTCCCCATCAGGAAGTGGGGGTGAGGTTTGGGTCGCTGTACCCGGCACTGGCACAGGAAAGTTGACTGAAGAGAAATACATACAAATATTTAACCAGTATGTAATCAGTATTAATGTAAAACGGGATCATGATAGAGAAATACACACTTACACTTCAGGATTCTCTCATAAAATGAAATTACGTTGGAGCATAGCTCCCCCTTTTCATCTATGCCCCCAGCCATGCTGTGGGGCACCATCATGCTGGCCTTGAAGCCCTTTTTGGTCCTCTTACCCAGTAAGAGGACAGGGTAACAACCAAGAGTGGACAGTTTGTCCAGCTAAAAAGGAAAATTTAAGCAATTCACTGACAAAAACAAAAGCATCATACATTTAACAAATTGCATGTGTGTGCGACCAATGTCCACATTAGAACTTACTACATTCAATGTTTTTTTAACCAACAAAGCAGCCTCTGTGTAACCTGACTCTCGCCAGATGAATTTCGTTCCGCCTAATATCCGCTCCACTCATCCATTGGGGATCGATCCATTGGAGTGGTGCTTCAGAAGGCTGGGCCTTATTAAAAAAATCCTTGTATAAGATTGGATAAGCCACTTGTCCGTCATCTATTGACGTGCTACTTCAACCACTCACATCGAAGCCAACCCGTGACGCTGAGAACAGTCTCAGTCGCTTCTACGCTACGTCACATCTATGAAACTCCGGCCCTGCGTCCTGATTGTATGGTAGAGCCAATCTGGTGCTGAAATCACTCTCAACGGAACCAATCCCAGATGGATGTGAGTGGAGCTAGGCAAAACGAAATTCATCTGGTGAGAGTCAATAGGCTCCATCAGTAAGTACCTACTATTGTATATAGAAATATAGTGTAAATTATTACCATGACGTAAGAAGTGTCAATGACGGCCGCCCGATTACGGTTGGTCATGACACTAGATTTGAACTCTTTGTTTATTTTTTTTCTGCGGCTTATGAGGCGCTCCTTGTGTGGAAGGGGGGCCTGACACTCTTTGCACACCCTGCATGAAATTGCAATAAATGCCAAACATGCAGGGCATTGTCGCTGTGGACGAGGCATTTTCTGAAATAAAAAAAGCCATAAACAAAGATGTCAGTTGCTAAATGCAGGGATGCAAAAAACGTGAGAGGGGAAAAAGTGGAAATCCTGGGGTTGGGGGAAGTGGTACTACAAGATAGCATATTTTTACTAACACATTTATCTGGAGACTTGATGGAAGATCAGGATACAGGCTTTTATTCTTTTCAATGAGGGGCCACTGTCCGAGAGGTAAATATTTGTGCCACCCCAAATAAGGGCATCACCAGTAGGCTATTCTCTAACTCAACAGAGGAAGGGAGGCTCTCAGTGAATTCTGATAAAACACAGGACACTCTGCATACACACACAATAGCCTACTGCTGTAAAGCTGATTTACAATAGCCTACTGTCATACTTTTCAATGCATTTTAATTGTGTAACATATTGCAGGACCTGCTGCCAATCACCAGAGTTAGGGTTGCTACTCAAATAAAGTAGCCTAATTAAAAAAAGAGATTTTTAAAACACTTATTTGACCAACATTTCAATAGACTATCAAGATAGAAAATGGTCTTACCACCACAAAGAACTGTAGGCTACTGATGTACTGAAGACAGAATGAAAGGATCTGTAACAGTGATTGACAAATTTGCTATTAAAAAGCTCCAGTTAACCTATCCTATTTATAAATAAAACAGCTAAGCTTAGCTATTGGGTATGTCCTAGTTAGCATGACAGAAACAAACAATAAAACATTTGAAAGTCAAGTCAAGTTTATTTATATAGCACATTTCATACACAGAGGTCATTCAATGTGCTTTACATAAACAAAACCAAACAATAATAACAAATAGCATAGAAGGGCAATATAGTCAAAGAATAGTTAAAAGGTAAAGATCATAATAAAAAGAAAACATAAAACCCAAGGTAAAATCATTTAAAAATAAAGAATAATTAGTAAGCAAAAACAAAGGCAAAAGTAGTAAAAAAAGTAATAAAAGACAAAGTAGAATAATTATCAAGGCAGATTCAGAATTTGTAACTCGGCACAGTTAGCAGAAGGTCTTAAGTCTAGATTTAAAACTGGCTACAGTTGGGGCCTTTTTAATGTCATCCGAAAGTTGGTTCCACAGCTGAGCCGAATAGCAGCTAAAAGCTGCTTCACCATGATTAGTTCTAACTGTAAGTTTTACTAGCAGGTTTTTCACCTGGGACCTGAGAGGACGAGAAGGTGTGTACTGCTGAAGCATGTCTGACAAGTATTTAGGTCCTGCTCCATTTACTGATTTATAAACAAGCAATAGTGCTTTAAAGTCAATTCTGTGACTTACTGGAAGCCAGTGCAAGGACTTAAGAACTGGAGTAATGAGTCCTAGCTGCTGCATTTTGTATCACCTGAAGCTGTTTAATAGTCTTTTTAGGAAGGCCTGTGAACAGTCCATTGCAGTAATCAACCCTGCTGAAGATAAATGCATAAATGAGTTTTTCTAAGTCATGTTTTGACATCAGCCCTCTGAGTTTGGCAATATTTTGAGGTGGTAAAAAGCTGATTTAGTTATAGCTTTCATGTGGCTGTTGAAATTTAGATCACTGTCAATTAATACACCAAGATGTTTAACAGTACCCTTTGCCTTCAACCCTTTTGTGTCAAGGAGAGTGGCAACCCTAAGTCTTTCCTCATTTTTACCAAATATAATTACTTCAGTTTTTTCTTTGTTCAGCTGAAGAAAATTTTGAGACATCCAGGTGTTGATTTGTTCTATACACTGACACATAGATTCAAGAGGACCATAGTCGTTTGGTGATAGAGCTAAGTAAATTTGTGATATGATATGATATGAAATCAAATTATTTTGAATGATTTGTCCAAGTGGGAGCATATAGAGGTTGAATAATAGTGGCCCCAAGATCGACCCCTGGGGAACACCACAGGTCAAGGACGTTGGTGTTGAGGTACAGTTTCCGATGGCAACAAAGAAGCTCCTTTCTTGTAGATATGATTTTAGCCAGCTGATAACTATGCCTGTAAATCCAACCCAGTGTTCTAGTCTGTGTAGTAAAATATTGTGATCAACAGTGTCAAATGCTGCACTAAGGTCCAGTAGCACTAGGACTGATGTTTTACCTGAATCTGTGTTGAGGCGTATGTCATTGGAAACTTTAATGAGAGCTGTTTCAGTGCTGTGATTTGCCCGAAAACCAGACTGAAAGTAATCAAAATACCCATTTGATGTTAAGAAGGTGGTTAATTGATTAAAGACTACTTTTTCAATAATTTTGCCAATAAAAGGTAGATTGGATATGGGCCTGTAATTGTTTAGCATGGAGGCATCCAGGTTATTCTTCTTGAGAAGTGGCTTTACAACAGCTGTTTTCAGTGACTTAGGAAAAGTGCCAGACAGCAGTGATACATTTACAATTTGAAGGACATCCGCCGCTATGAGGTGAAAAACAATTCTGAAGAAATTGGTAGGCAGAGTGTCTAAGACACATGTGGAAGAGCTGAGATTCTGTACCGTTTTTTCAAGTGTTTCGTAGTCTATCAAGCTGAACTCTGACATCAAGTTTAGTTTCCCTCTGTTGCTGGAAGTTCAGGTTGTTGAATTTGTAATTGAGCAGATATGTTGAGTCAGATTTTGTCAATTTTACCTTTAAAAAAAGATGAAAACTCATTGCATTTATTAGTTGAGAGAAGTTCAGGCGCTAATTGTGAGGGGGGATTTGTTAACTTATCAACAGTTGAAAATAGAATACGAGTGTTATTTGAAGTTCTATTGATAATGTTAGAAAAGAAAGACTGTCTTGCTTTGCATATTTCAGAGTTATATGTGCGGAGCATCTCTTTATGGATTTCATAGTGGATCTGAAGTTTGTATTTACGCCATTTTCTTTCAGTCTTCCTACACTCTCTTTTTAGAAGTTTAACTGCTGGATTTTGCCTCCATGGTGCTTTCTGTTTGTCCTTAACTTTCTTGAATTGTAATGGAGCAATGTCATCCATAATGTTTGCCATTTTTGCATTAAAGTGATCAAATAAGTCTTCAAAGTCTGACAGTTGACTTGACTTTAGTGAAAGTGCTTGCTCAAAGAGAGCACTTGTCTGATCATTTATGATTCTCCTTTTTACCATCATAGCTGTGTTTTGAGTGTGTGGGGACATAGACACATCAAAGAACACGCAGAAATGATCAGATAAGGCCAGGTCTTTAACAGCTGTAGAGACATCGAGACCTTTTGTGATAACAAGGTCGAGGGTATGGCCGAGAGAGTGTGTTGGCCCCTGTACATGCTGTGTTAGGGAGAAAGTATCGATTAGTGCAATGAATTCCTTGGCATAATATTTTTCAGGATTATCCACATGCAAGTTTAGATCCCCTGATATAATAAGACAGTCAAACTCTATGCAAACAACTGATAGCAGTTCACCTAGCTCTTCAAGAAAAACTTTAGCTGAATGTTTTGAGGCCTGTAAATTGTCAGTAATAAAATCTGAGGAGAAGACTTAATGCATGCACACAGATATTCAAATGAAGTAAAGTCACCGAATGACGACTGATTGCACTGAAAAGACGTCTTGAAAATTGTGGCTATCCCCCCACCTCTTTTATTTGTTCTGGTAGCACTCAAGAAACTGAAGTTTGGGGGAGCTGATTCGATGAGAGTAGCAGCACTGTTTGCTTGATCTAACCATGTCTCAGTTAAAAGTAAAAAATCAAGGTTGTGTGTGCAAATTAGATCATAAATTAAGAATGATTTGTTTGAAAGAGATCTGATATTTAGGAGTGCTAGTTTTGCTGTAAGTGTTGGGGAAATATGATCCATGGGGGAAATCTGAGGTTGATGTGGTACGGGTAGGAGATTGGACTGGTTTACCCTATAAGCTCGATGCATTTGTGTTCTATTTCTTGTCAATACAGGAATAGAGAATGTCATGGGCTTACTGGGTCCCGGCATGTTCTCAAAACTACTGTCAGTACCATTTATATTGCAGGGACCCTGAGAATATCATGCAATACAGTCATCATATAATTGTCCCTTGCTGCTGCCATCTGTATTTTCCACTGCACATTCCATGCTATATGCCGGCTGAGAAAATGAACTAAGAGGTTGCTGCTGCTTAAGAGATCCTTCTAAGCGGGAGGGGAGGGCGAGGGGTGGAGGTGCCCTTTGCTTCTTTGGTGCTAATGATCTTGGGCTAGTAAAACTCTGCATGGCTACTGGTAGCAGTCTCTCCATTCTTGCAGGGAACATCATGTGCTTGGGTGGGGATGGTGATGGGTATTCAGGGGATCCTGTGGAGTTTGAGTGGGTGGTGGGATGACGGGGTGGGGATGGTGATGGGAGATTAGGGGGGTTTTGTGGCCTGGGGAGTTTGATTGGGTGGGGATGTGATTGGGTGTGGGTGGTGATGGGAAATCAAGGAGGTTGGGGTTGAAAATTGATCCAGAGTCTACATCTGCCTGCTGAGGTTCTGGGAAGTTTGTTGCAGATGCTCCGCTTTCAGCATGTATTCCAGTAGTGTATTCCATGTTGTTGTGTCTTTGTGGTGACAAGGAGACGATGGAGGTGGGGAGGGGTATTGGTACTGGTGTTACAACATGACCCTTCCTTTCTGATATCCTCTCAGCAGCTTTGATAGGTGCTATCTCCTCATGCTCATCACATCCATTTGTTTGCTGAGATTCCAGGGAGTTTGACGCCAGTGATTGACTTTGAGTCATTTTAGCAGCACCCATCTTATCTTGTCCAGTGGACATGGCTTGGCATTGTTGAGCTGGTTGTTTATGTTTCTCCAAGGTCTGCATTTCAGTGGAGGCTAGTGGGTGGTTATCAGAGTGATCCCTGGGTCTCTGGCCGGAGGAGCGCATTTTGTTTTAATCCAACTTCAAGGTGAATTGCCGTTCAGTTTTTGCTCGTTGACTTGGCTGGCTCATTTAAAGTAAAAAACTAACCACTAAAGTTTCAGATTTAAATGTACTGGTTTCACTGTTTTTGCTAAACTATCTTGTAAATGAAATAAAAGAATGAAAAAGAGTGGAAATTGCTAAAAGGATAGGTGAAGCAGGAGCAGTGTGAAATGCGTCCTACTCGCTTGAGTAGGAGAGAGAGAGGAGAAAGGAGCCACAATCAGCAAGATTACCAGTTAGGTGGTCATATATATACATGAAAATGAAAAAGTTAGTGTAAGTGTAAGCTTAATTCCTTTCTACTGATTATAAATAAAGTAATCAATTGGTAGCAGCTAAGGATAGCTAACCTTAACGTTTGTTAGTGAGCGCTAACGCTATGTCAAAAGCTAATGATAACAATACCAGCAATGCACTAAAGAGTTGTTTAATCCTCAAAATAATTCTGATCATGTATAATATCAGACCAATACAACACAACCTAGTAGAGTTGTTTCAACTACCTTACCAGCTCCTTAACTACTATTGACTACTATTAAGATTACACAAAACACGTTAGCATACAACCTACCTTGCCACTGGAGAGCTGACGTCAGATGAGAAAAAGATTTAACAAAATGCAATGTGGGTAATGGGAGGAATGTGGTTCTAATAGTAGTAATAATAATAATAATAATAATAATAATAATAATAATAATAATAATAGCCTAATAGTAGTAGTAGGCCTACACTCTAAAAAATAATACACTGGCTAAACTTAAAAAAACTGAGGTAACAATTTGCATGGATCTTTTTAAGTAATTTCAACTCGAGCCGTTTTTGAGTAAATATTGTGATACTTATATAGTTAGAACAACTGAATTATATTATATGATCAAATTAATATAATTAAGTTGGTTCAAGTTAATTAAGCTTTTAGAGGACAAATCAGGTTGATTGTGCTAAACTAATTGAGTTCTTCTCACTATAAAAGTCTCACAATATTTACTCAAAATAACAATGAAAAATTAAAAAAAAAAAAGGTAACAATTTGCATGGATCTTTTTTAAGTTATAGTAACTTACTTTACTTCTGTCTGAATAAAAGCACACAGATTTAAATTTTCTGAAAGCATTGTTTATTTTTTAAAGCAATGGCAACTCATTTATCTGTATAAAAAAGAAAGGCACAATGTTAGAAAATTTACCTCAAGACAAACAACAAAATGAACAAAATCTACAACGTGGTTTGCAGGGATTGACACAGAATATTTCTCAAACTTCAAAACATAAATAAATGTTGGCCTACCTATTATGTTCAGGTTAAGCTAAGAATGTCAAATGGCCCACAATCCTTCATAAATAGTGACAATGTTAGGCTTAACTAGGACGACCAAATATGATCCTCAAACACATGCAGTGTTAGAACTAGCAATACTAATGTACAGCTGTATTCAGCACTTTGAATACAACTGCCATGGTGAAGTTTGAAGACACCAGACAGCTAAATTTACCTTTACTAACTCCAAATTATCAAAAGGCAGGCTGCAGGTAACTTTGAAGATGCCAGCTAAAGTAATCTTTTCAAATGGTTTAATTACCGTGCAAGCAGCAGCTAGCTTGGAAGACATGATAGCTAACTGTCTGTAGACAGCTAGCTAAATCCATATTTTCACAGACACAGTAGTGTCACGTGACAATGATTTTGATGCACTGTGTGCCGTAGTTTGATAGCTGTTTCTTTTAAAACAAACACAAAAATAGTTGGCTAGACTACTTTCACGTACCTTTGATGTTCGATGCAGGCTACAGGATCCTGTGCCATAATTTCTGTTACTTCTCAGGCGTGGTCTGGAAGGTTCTGAACGTTTATCGATAAACGATAGTTGTGTTATCAGCTTTATAAGTTTGGTCACGAGATTTACAAGTTTCAGTAACTTAATACTTATCTATTGTTAGGTGAAAGCAAGACTGTGTGTTGAAAATCCAAATATTAATAAGTTGAGACAGCTTTCTTTCTTTTTCAGCATGACAAACTCCTTAAAATAAGTTGTCAACTCACCTATACATGTACAAGTAGCAAACTTAATTTTTTTATGTCGAAAATGTTCTTCATTTTAAGTTTTATCTACTATCCTCATGAATCATTTTTTAGAGTGATAGTAGCAACAGTAGTAGTAACAATAATAATAATCATAATAATAAAAATGGTAAGAATCAGGTTTATTAAGAATTTCACATACAAGGAATTTGCTTAGGCCTATATCAAATATAATAACACAATCAATAGAGTCAAGTCAACAAATCAAGTCAAGTCACTTTTATTTATATAGCACATTTAAATACAACAGGAGTTGACCCAAAGTGCATTACATGGCAGGTTAATTCTTTAAAAAAAGGTGCAAATATGACAAATTTTGAGCTCCTATTAAAAGGAAAAGCAATTTCACGTATCCAAACCATGTATTTTCTGAAAGCCTGTCACTTGTAGGTGTCATTTAACATACATTAGTACATACCCCACCTTCCTGCAATCTTTGGACAACATAAATCTATACATGACTCTATTATGCATATTGGCGAACGAGGTACACACATGACCCATTTTGAGCTCCAATTCAAAGGCAAACCAATTTCTCCTATCCAAACTACATTTTTTCTGAAAGCCTATCACTAGTAGGTGTCATTTAACATACATTAGTACATACCCCACCTTCCTGCAAACTTTGGACGACCTAAATCTATACATGGCTCTATTATGCATATTGGCGAACAAGGTACTCATTAATATCATTGAAAATTAAATATAATGTAACTTACCTGTCGTATGTTACATACCTGTATCTTCATGATGCGCTAAAATGCTGAGCATATAGGTTCTGGGGGGGAAAAAAACAGAAACATGCTTTGCACATAGAACAAGGATAGAGTAAAAATAAATGCATAATGAATCCAACGACATGGATTCATAAGTTAGGATATGTACGGTGTATTGTAAAATGTAAGCATTGTTTTATAAGATTTTGGTTTGAACACATTCCTATGAAAATAAAGCTTAGGATAAAGTAATTATACACTACTCACCCTGGAGCTCAGACCCTGTGGCAATAAAGACAATTTAGACACAGACAAACACAAACACAAGCATACTGTTCTGAGGTTGTAAGCCTGCTGTTGTTATTTAGCAGTAGTATTTTACTTCAATTTGCGAAACATAAATAGCTTAGTTGTTGCTGTTAATAATCATATGAGTAAGGACAAATCATTCTGATACTAAGTATCTTGATAAGCAACTGGTATAACTTAAACAGCTTGCTAGGTCTGTGAGCAACATTTTCTTCTACAGATTACTATGTACTACAACTGGAAAGCTTGATTCACGTGCCAGGCTACACTTTAATTTATAGACCAGAACAATGCAGAAATGAGTAAGCCAAGTAAACATACTATTGTAGCGTATGTTGACAACACAAACGGTACAGCTCAACTTCTGTAGTGTGTTTTAACAAGACTTAAATGATATGGTCCATTTCCTAGCAGTAGCCTATTCATGGCTTTCATAAGGTCCCTTTCCACAGGAGTATTAATCAAGCACCAATGCATTCATAACCTAGGTGTTATGTACACCTGTGGAAAGGGACCTGACGAAACAATAGACGAACGATAGCATACCGTGATAGTGTTTACTTAGGCTACTTAGAATCAGGAGCGTAGAATGAAAATGTAGCCTGGCCTATTTGATACACAAACAAGCGGTGTACAACGTTAAAAATTTGGTAAAATAAAAACAGTAACATATTTGTTAGCTTTAACTAAATGTGAAAGGTAGAAGCTATAACGTTATGACCATCAACAATGAGTAACGTTATTCATGCAATAAATGAAACACATCATGGGTTTCATCAGGTCCCTTCACACAGTATAGCCTAATCAAGCACCATGTAGTCTGCATTCATAATCTATTCTAGGTGCTTGATTCTATAAACCTGTGGAAAGTGACCTGATGTTGAATAGAACCAGAGCCATTAGTAGGCCTATCTGTAGGCCTACATTAACGTTCTAGCAGAGAAGACAGACGGGCTCTGGTTATAGTTAAAACGCTGCTGGTTAGCCTAATAACAAATGTAACGTTAGTGCGTTACGTTTGATTGTCGTTAGCTATCGAAACCTACAGCTAACCGGTCACTGTAAAGTTGACGACATATTTACGTTGATTAACAGTGGGTTTCCTTAAATAACATCAACGTAGCAAGGTGCTAACGTTAACTATTTCACTAACGTTAACGTGACCTAACGTTATAACGTTAACGTGACCTAACGTTATAACGTTAGTTTATCTATTTGTGACCCATCATTTCATACAATTTAACATTACATATTATAATATTTGATGACATAAATGACTCCAATACCAAAAACCGGAACACTTACCTTGTCTGTAATTAGAGAAATGTGCCTCTGAATGAGAGTTTTACGAGCAAATAAAGTGACCACAGCACAGCAGGCGAAGACGTTCAGAAGATTCACAGCTCCAGTGGTAGTAGGCCTAGTAGCTCGCGTTCAGCTGTTGATTGTTTTCAGCTGCAGGTCACGTCATAATGCTAAAAGTTGCCGCCATGGCGGTCAATGTTAACTCTATGAGAATTTCTTGCTATTTTATCATAAATATCTAAAAAAGTATAAAGTTCACAAATGTGAAAAAACATAGAACAAATCTCCGTTACAAGACCTTTGTAGGAGTGGTTAAATGACGTCGAACGGTTCAGTGGTTTTAGAGCCTTTGAACGTCAAATTTGGTCGGAAGAAGAATAACAACTAGAAAACGCAATTCCAGGGAATTACCAGTGCATGAAAATGCAAAACATATGGTGTGAAATATATTGTTAAAAAAGATGATGTGCTAATTGGCAACCAACATGATGAGGTTTAATATAGTTGAAATGACTGAACTAGGTAGATGAGGTTTAATATAGTTGGAATGACTGAACAGATAGGTGGATAGTTTAAAAGGTTAAATTATTTGCTAGGTAGACAAGGTTTAATATAGTTGGAATGACATGGACAGTTAAATAGGTGGATAGTTTAAATGGTTAAATTATTAGGTAGATGAGATTTAGGCTATGTTTATACGGTGACGATGAAAAGAGAAGACGCAGAAGTGGCGTCGCGTCTTCATTTTTTTATTCGTGTATAGACGAGCATTCTCAGGGGGAAATCTTTGTTTATAGATGCAAGAGTATGTGATATTCGATTGGATATGCATTCCAGAACGCTGGGTGGTGGAGTGATAGAACCCTGATACGTCACTCGCAGACATTCTAATTTGACAGTTTAGATGGTTTAGCCATTTAGACGGAGACGCAACCCGGGTCGTTTTCAAAACTCTACACTCTGGAAGGAGTCTTCAGATTTTTGCGTCTTCAAGCCCCGATGGCGGGGTCGCCGTGTAAACGAAAGGCACTTATGATAAAATATTTTGTCGTCTTCCTTCGCAATCGTTCTCGTATATAAACGGCCCCTTCATATAGTTGGAATGACTGAACTAGGTAGATGAGGTTTAATATAGCCTGGCCACCTGGCCTAGGATTCTAATTGCTTAACGGCAGTCTTAATAGAGCCATATTGTATGCTTAAAGCCTGAGACAGTATATAGTTTAAAAAATGTAGATAGTGTAATGGATGTTGATAGACAGAAAGTTGAATGGATGTTGATGGATAGTTTAATGGGTGGATGAGTGAATGGTTTGAAGAGGATGAATGGATAGAAAGTTGGATAAAATGTGCCTTATATCCTTGTAGAATGGAGAGACACAGAGAGAGTTGGCCTAGTTCAGCAGAAAGCAGTTGATACAGGTGCAATCAGTTGAACTGATTCTTTGATGGGGCCTATATGAGCAGCTGGAAGTTGATACAGGTGCAAATCAAGTTAATTAGTCCATTGTGATGTCATCAGGGTGACCATGATTTGTTCAAGTAAGAGTTGTTCCTGGACCAACAACTCTTTAACCAATCACAGCCTTGTGATGTCATCAATGTGAGTCTTCTGCTTCTCCCATTGCCATTTTGAAATGTCCCTCCAGAAACAACCAGTGGATCACATACTTGTATCTCAATAAGGGTAGGTCCTTGCATATTTGTGTGTAAAATAGTTGTAAAATAAAGTAATTCCGAGTGGAATCTGAATATATGCACCTTAGATTTTTTTTATTTTCATTTTAGTTGACTTGGTTCCATGTTTGCCTAATGTTAGCTGCCAGGCTAGGGACAATACATTTACTGTAATACATTAGCTTCCTAATAGGTAATTCAGTGGCTATGCATCTTTTAAATAACTTATTTCGAAGGGATACAGTAGTTGAAGTAGCTTTGAAGCTCATTTAGCAATCTTGGTGCCACTGTTATTATGTTAGAGGCTAGGCTAGGGAACATAAATTTATGCTACCAAATTAGCTTGCTAATAGGTAGGTGCAGCATGCAACTATGTGAAGTGCCAAGCTGGTGTTATGTTAGTTCACTTGCTAAGGAGCACACTTTTGGACTATTAATGTAGCTTGGTAATAGGCTAAAGCACTAGCTTTTGTTTGTACATGGTCCTGGAGCGATGTTGCCATGTTGGTCTTGGACCGTCTTTACAATGTTGGTCCAGGACCCACATTGTCATGTTTGTCCAGGACCGTCATTACAATGTTGGTCCAGGACCCACATTGTCATGTTTGTCCAGGACCGTCTTTACAATGTTGGTCCAGGACCCACATTGTCGTGTTTGTCCAGGACCGTCTTTACAATGTTGTCCCTTGGATCTGTTCCCTGGACACAGATAAACCTTCACACATACACTGTACACTCACACCACCTACCCGGGTATTTCTTTTGTTTTGGACATTTGAGTTTTTGATACTTTGAATTTTTAAGAGCTCTTTTATTATTTAATAGGGTTTTGTATTTATTTACTATTTATTTTCTATTTACTAATATTTCCTCTTCTTTTCTCATAGAGAAAAGATATTCTTGCATTTAATAAACCTGCATTATTTATTTATAACATTTTACATACTGGTGTCCTTGTCAATTTACTCCCCCCTTAATGCCTGGCCTAAACTTAACAGTAACCTATAGAAGCACCTCCTTTTACTTTAAAGTAGGCTACATTATTTTTATTAAATAGAGTAGAGGGGTGCTACACATGTTAAAACTTTTATTAAAAATTACTATAGGCCGATATATCACTTATCATTTTTTGAATGACTCAAATATCGAAATCGGTAGTTTATCAGCCTTCAAAATCCCATATTGCATATTGGTCAGGCTCTATAGGAGATGGAGATAAATTAACATACACACACTAAATGTACACACGCACATAAGCATACACAAAAGTTGCAAGTTACAAATTGACAAGCGGGAGAGGATGAAGAGGACAATCTAGTTGAGTTGTCTGGTTTTGTATTCAGTGGTGGAAATGTTTTAGATTTGTGAACAGAGAATGAATAATTATATATATATTAATATTATTGCATCCATTTGAACAGTCGCAAAATGTTACAAATAGGTAAAATATTTTTTGTTGGATGTAAGGAACTAAAGTTCTGTTCTAGTCCTATGACCAACCAAAGGATGTATACCCTATTAATGGCCAAATAAACATTACATTACTTTTACTTCTGAATACTAAAATATTTTTCAAAGCAAGTACTTGTGTACTTCAACTTAAATAAAAATCTGACTTAGCAACTTTCACTTAGTAATATTTGACAAGGCGTATCTATGCTTTCACTTAAGTAAAGGAATTGTGTACTTTGTCCACCTCTGTGTGAGCTACACATAAACACAAACAAATGTGACTTCCTGCGAAATCCCTGACTGCGCATTTAAAGGATAGCTTTCCTCATCTCCAGAGAGAGAGAGAGAGAGAGAGAGAGAGAGAGAAAGAAAGAGAGTGAGAGTTGCACAGAACTTAACCACTGTTACAAAAAGTAAAGATTTAATTAAAATAAAAGTTTGACCGTAGCCCATCTCTACCAGGAGCTGCCACCAAAATATTTTGATATTCACATGATAAATGTATCTAAAAATGTCTTGCCTTAACATTCTGCACTGAGCAGACTGTTAACTTAACCAAACTTAGGCTATGCAACCATAACATCAATGTAAATGGAAGCCCATCATTTTTTTTAACTTTCTTTAATAGTTTTTCCAAGTTGGCCCACAATGGCTCAGCATATTAGGCAAACAAAGCTTTGAATTATTTGCTGTAAGATTGTGGTCACACCAGTATTTATTTAACAGTGTTTGAAAAAAGGGTGTGTCCAAGGAGAATTAATGATTAAACAACCTTAGTTGAAGATCAATTACCTGGCCTGGCCACATATATGTCCTCGGATAAAAACAATGGAGGCTTGTATAGGCTATATGAGCAGTTAGTTATGGACGTTCTGGTTGTGTTGATAGGGGTGATATCATTAGCCTATCATTATCATTTTAAAGATGTCCCTTTTTTCATCAAAATTTCATCACAGTTGCCAGTTGCACATGCAAAGTGACAATAAAGGGAGAGCTAAAGTCACATATTCGCCAGCCTAATGTGAACCTGGAAATGTTGAGTATAGGCACACCAAAGTTTAGAAATGTATAGGCCTATGGGTCCCCACGTTTAAAAAGTTTTAATATTCATGATAACAAAAGTAGTGTATCCAAACAGATGTTTTTTTAAGACCTCTCTGGAACATTGAGGCTGTATTTGTTTCTTCTCTATATTGCTGGTCACATTATAGTACATACATGTTTCTAGGACCTGGTTAGCATCTTTTTACACAGACCCAATGACATTTCTTGCCTTAATGTTCTGCACTGAGCAGACTGTTACTTTAACCAAACTTCTTTTTTGTTATTGTTATCATCTCCATCCAGGGATGGATAACTGATCAGGTCTGTCGGGGCCCTGAAGGCCAAGCTTCTGCGTGAAGTCGCTATGTCCTCCATCCCTGATATCTAAATGGGGCCCATCAGTCAAATAAGCAAGGGTTATGTCATGTGATATGTCTTAAAGGATAATTCCGGTATTTAGCACTTTGAGTCCCTTTTCTGGTTTGTTTTGGATGAACTAGAGTGGTGAACACCGAAATTTTGACGATGGGTCCTGTTTTGACTTTCTGACTCGTTTTCAATCGCCTTTGACTATTTCAGAGTGGCTGGCTATGGGCATGCACAAACATGTCCTTAAAACTACCCTTAACGTTCGTTTTCAAAACTGTGGTTATTTGTTACGTATACGTATATTTGTTGTTAGAATATTTATTTTGAATACCATCTTAAAATGGTCCAAGATCTTATAGATCTGATATAAAATACATTGTTACAGAAATTAGAGCTACAGAAATGACAGACATTCCATTTTCAAAATTGGAACAAACAGATTGCAATAAATGGGACATTTAGTGTGTGTCACAATAGTCTTTATTTAATAATCACAGTTTTTCACTCTGTCATGATTTTTCATAAGAAATCATCAGGAATGTCACCATACACAATACATGACAAACTGGCCATGATCAAGTGTTGATACAACTTTGAGTTAAACATCTGTTTAGTTTTTTTTTTTTTTTTAAACATTTTATTATTATTTGTTAGCCTTATTTAAAATAAGTGTTCTGGGTTACAGTTATGCTGGCGAGTCACGCCGCTCTATCTATTGTATTTGTGGGTCTATTTGTTTATTTGTGTCTTCATCTGTCTACATAATTGTTTTTGTTTGATTCTCTTTGTTTGTAAACGCAGGGCATTGCTGTAAAAGAGCTTAATGCTCAGTCAGTTTTCCCTGAATAAACAACAATTGATGTTTTAAATCACATTCCAAGAGTGCCCTCAACTATCACTTTATTAGAGGATAAGCTATTTGATTGAAAGGTTCTCACGGTTTAAAATCATGCAAATGGATTTGTATTTGTGCAACATATGCTGACTACAATGCAGTCTTTTGATTATATATTATATTCTGCATAGATTTGATTAGTGATTACACATTTGGTATAACATCTAAAATGTATTTAGGTTGATCACAGTTTGTATGAGGTTTAAGCCAGGAAAATCCATGGCAATGATGCCAAAACAGGATCCCTTTTCTGGGTCAAGCTTATTCAGATAGCCATAGAACCAAGGATCAATTTTCTCAGCTACTCTTTTTGGCGTTAAAAACATGCCCTCCAGTGTGCCAATGCCAGTCCCACTGGAGTAAGACAGTACAACATAATCCCCACCACCACAGGCTCCCTCAGCCTCTTTCAAATGTGTCTCGATCATACGCTCTTTCTCAGGAATGTGGGTAACCTCGTAGTCACCCTTCTTGTCAGTACCCAGAATTGGAATACCTAACTTAAAGCTGTCTTTCTGCAGTAACACAATCTTGCCTCTAACCTCACCCATCCTTGGTATAGCTGACTCAACCCAGAAATCTTCATCACCAACAATGAGCTTTTCAACCAACCCCTCAACCTCATCTTTATCAAACAGTTGGCCATCTGGTTTTACCCTCACGAAAACAGCTTCACTCCTGTACTCCTTTAGAAAGTCCCGAAGAGTGCTCAGCACATCAGTAAATGTAGTGTGCTGATAAATCACACCATGCATGATGTAGAGCTTATGGTCAAAGGCAAACACCCGGAGATCCAGATAGCGTATGCCTGCCCTTAGCTGATCTGCCAATGACCAGGCCTGGCATTCTGCAGCCGGGCCACCGTGAAGGGCCATGGTGTCATGGGTGCCGGGAATGGTGATGTCAGAGATCAACTTGTTGTCATCAATGGATCTCATCCAGTCAATGTGATATGATTGTGGTAGTCTAAGCACTGAGGCGTCATTAAATGATTGGTCTTCACTGCAGCTCATGTGCTCAAATGTCCTGTGAGATCAAACACTGGGTTATTTTTTTTCTAGGATCTTGGAGCACTCATCAAGGACTTGAAGGTGTTTATGGAACAGATTGTTTGATAAAGAACTGTGAATTTCCGATAGTGATAAGCTTATCTTGATTTTGTTCATGCACCAACTAATAGCAAATATTAACTATGAATTCTAACATTAATTTCAATAAGGTGAATAATATAATTATAGTTCTGTTTTTAGCATTTCTCATTCAACTCATGTGTTTGTAGCCAAATATAATTCACATACCTCCATCGTTCATAGGTTACTTACATGAGCAATGAGACAAAAATAACCTTCCAAATGACGTTGTTCATATCTGGGTTTTGCGCATAAATCCAAGTTACTCACAGCTTACTTGATAAAATGAATCAAATTCAGATAGGCTATGCAACCATAACAACCATATCCAATGGAAGCCCATCATTTTTTTCTTTCTTTAATCGTTTGTTGAATACACAAAATAGCTTAGCTGTTATCCAACATTTAGTTCCAATAGTTGTCAACAAAAGAAGACATAAATGTCCAAGTTGGCCCATAATGGCTCAGCATATTAAATAATTAACCTCAAATACTATTTTGACAACATGACTTACCTTCTCATAAGACTGTAGGCAAACAAAGCTTTGAATTAGTGTGCTGTAAGATGGTGCTCACACGTATTTAACAGTGTTTGAAAAAGGGTGTGTCCAAGGAGAATTAATTATTAAACAACCTTAAAGTGAAGGTCAACGACATGAGGCTTGGCCACATATTTGTCCAGATAAAAAAATGGAGGCTTGTAGGACTATAGGATATGAGCAGTTAGTTATGGACGTTCTGGTTGTGTTGTTAGAGGCCCTATACTTGGCCGATATCATTAGCCTATCATTATCATATTAAAGGTTTCCCTTTTTCATCAAAATTTTATCACAGTTGCAGTGACAGTGACAATAAAGGGAGAGCTAAAGGCACATATTCGCCAGCCCATAGAGCCTAATGTGAACCTGGAAATAGGCATGCAGTTTAGAAATGTATAGGCCCATGGGTCCCCACGTTTAGAAAGTTTTGTATTTGTAATGTACTCCCTTCTCTCTTTTTTTGATAATATTAAGTTGAAAGTTGTATAATTCTAATTTATTTAGTAAAAGGTGCAGAACATACGTTTCGATGTAGTCACATCTTCATCAGAGTCCTTGGAAGGAATGGGGGGTAAAGCCCTGATAAGGATTACCTACAGGTGTGATTGAGCATAAAAGGGGGCGTTGGCTACCTGAAGATACACCCACAGCTTCCAAGGAGCTACACTCACAACATTAAGTCATTAAAGGAAAATTGCCCAACCAGAGAAGTAATTAAAATGATCGAACAGGCATACGTATAAACAAGCATACATAGTTCACAATATAATAGGGAGAAACATTTAACATTAACAGTTTAACATTTACAGAAAGCATGATAGATTTAATTCATCATTAAGGCCTAAAGGTTCTAAAGTGCCAAGTGCATGTATCCAATAAGCTTCCCTACACAGGAGCTTTTTAATAATATTACCACCTCTGGGTGGGGCTGTGATTTTCTCTATTCCCCAGAATCTCAAAGATGCCGGAGAACCATGATTGGCCTCCTTGTAATGTCGCGCCATGGCATATGTTTTGGGTGCGAATGGTGGTCTTATGTAGAGGCGCGTCTAGATTTCTAGGCTAGGTCTTGTGTTCAGATACCCGTATTTTAAGTTGGCGTTTTGTTTGCCCTATATAAGCCAGTCCACAGGGACATTTTAGAAGATAGATTACGTGTGTGGTGTTGCAGTTTATAAATGAAGAGATAAGAAATTTCTTGCCAGTGCGAGGGTGAGAGAAGTACTTTGTGTTGGACGAATTTGAGCATTGTGCACAATTTCCACATTTATAGAAACTTTGTGGTGGGCAGGATAGCCAAGTGATAGGAGGTGGGGTGGTCATGTCCGAGTGGACCAATCGATCGCGGAAGTTACGAGCGCGCCTAAATATAAATCTGGGTGGCTCAGCGCAAATATCCGGTAGTGTCGGGTCACTTTTTAGTACATGCCAGTGTTTGCGAATAATGTTTTTTATGTGTCCTGTTGGGGTGTAGCAAGTGGAAAAAGATGGCCTAGATGTTGTTTGTGGCTTCGTTCTTTTCTTTAGCAGTAAGGCACGATCTATCTAAAGCCCTGCCCCATGCTTTGTTAATATCAGTCTGGTCATAACCGCGTTGTGCAAAACGATGCGCTAGATTGGCTGCTGTTAAATTGAAGTCAGTAGTAGTAGGCTACTACAATTTCGCAAGAACTGGCCCACTGGTATGTTGCGAATTAAATGAGGCGGGTGATTACTGTCCGCTCTTAACAAAGTTTTCCGACTAAGTGGTTTGCGGTAAATTGTGGATTGTAGGGTGTAGCCTAGCTCTCGTCCTTAGATAGTAAGGTCTAAAAAGTCAATGGACTTGTTGTTATTATCCAGTGTGAAAGCAAGATAATCTGCAGTGGAATTGGCATAGATCAAAAAACTATTTAGCTCATGGATTGTGCCCTTATCAGAAGGACATCATCAATGTATCTGCGCCATAATGATATTTTGGAGTAGAAAGGGTTGTTTTCAGTATTGTGGATAAATCTTTCTTCCCAATAACCCATCACTAGGCAGGCATATGAAGGTGCAAAGGCACTACCCATTGCAGTCGCTTGTAGCTGTAGATAGAACTGATCAGAGTATTTAAGGAAATTACTCGAAAGAATAATCTCGATCAAATTTACAAGAAATTCTGATGGCGGCAACACATAAACACTACGTTTGGCAAGATAAAATGACATTGCGTGTAGACCTACGTGGTGGGGTATGCAAGTATAAAGACTTTGTACATCCAAAGACACAAGGATATCAGTGCTTTCACAGTTCCAATTATTTATAAGATTTAAAACATCTGTTGTATCCCCAAGGTATGATGGTAGATTGTGAACATACGGTCTTAAAAAGAAATCAACAAATTGTGAGAGAGGCTCAGTGAGGCTCCCTATGCCAGATAGGCCTACAATGGGCCGTAGAGGGGGGTCAATGAGTCATTTGTGAATTTTAGGTAGACCATAAAATACTGGACATCCGGGTGATCACTTAATAGAAAGCCTTTTCTTTATCGGTAATCCAACCTTTTTTATGAGATGCATCAATATATTCATAAATCGACTCTTTTATCCTAGAAGTAGGATTAGAGGGAAGGGGTTGGTAGTGTTTTTCATCATTTAGTAATTCCAATATACCACTTATAGTTCTTTAAGCCCATGACCACAACAGCGCCCCCCTTATCAGCGGGACGAATATTAATGTCCTCTCTAGATTCCAAGGAGCGTAGCGCATCAAATTCACATTTTGTCAAGTTTTTATTTTTGGAAGGGCGCAGCATGTTTAGTTTGCCCATATCTTGATCAACTAGCTGACTGAAAGTGATGGTGGGATTTAAATTGGAAGACGGCAGGAACCTAGATTTCTTCTTGAAAGGGGTCACTTCTCTAATAGGTTCACTGATCAAGGTTTTTGCTTATACTGTTACTCAATAGGACATTGGGCCTAGAAAAGAAATGTTTCAAGTGTAGCTGTCTAAAAAATGTAAACGAGTCCACTTTCAGTGAGAAGGAGTCAATATAGTTAGATGGGGCAAACGAGAGTCCTTTCCGAAGTAGGCTACTGCTTTCTCTGTATCCGTCAGGTCAGAGTCTGAGATGTTGATTACAGTCTCCTCTGGTGGTTCCGTGGGGACCAACGCGTGGGTGGCGGGGGTTCTCTTCTTCTCTGAAATGTCTGTCCTGGCCTGGTTGCACCGGATTGTTTGACACATAGACTGTAGCCTATATAAAGAACAAACCCTCCTTTGTCTACTTGTATAATTCTACTTTGATATAGTAATGTCCAATTGTAAGCAGTGTATTTTTAAATTAGCCTAAATTAAATTAAATTGAATTGAATATGTGCATTGTTTGGTGTTGGTTGTGATAATTGTGAAATATTCAATTATCTATAATCAACTTGAAGTATTTAGATAATTTTGAAGCACAAATCTAAAACTTCTAAATTGAGCAAAATTCCATTTTAAATTCTAAATTCCAATTTGAAGAAATATAGAGCAACCGGAAAGTTTTCAGACCCTTTCAAGTTTTCCACATTTTGTTATTTTTCAGACTCATCTTAAAATGGATTTAAAAAAATGTCATCAATCTACACACAATACGCCACATTTTGCACCAGCTGCAATCTGGCCATGCTGGATTGGGTTAAAACAGAGTACATTTTATAGTAGCCTAGTCTAGCCTAGTGATAAAAGCATGGATAATTTGCTCTAAATCACTTTGGGATAAAACTGCTTTTACCATAGCGACATCTCTCAGATGATAAAAACTCCCACTCACAACACTGCTGACCTGTTTGTTAAAATTTAAAGAGTCTAGCCAAACACACTTTGCTCAAACTTGTGTTTGAAGGCAGAGCAGCTCACATTCGTTCAGACGCAATTTCCCTCCCAACCGCTAGAGTTCGGAATTGTTGAACAAGTCTAGGTAGCGCAACTTCCAACTCAGCTTTTGATTCTTGTCAGTCCGGTGATGTAATGAAGTAAAAGAGGAGTAAAGATGGCGGAGAACAGCGGCACAGATCCTGCCGTGAATACGAACACCGAGGAAAATGCTGCCACCAGCGGGACCATTATCATGGTCACTGTCAAAACTCCGAAGGATAAAGAGGAAATAGCTATATCTGAAGATTCGTCTGTTGCGCAGGTATTTCAGTGATTAACGAGAAGTGTATCATGTTTTGTTAGCCTCCTGAGTAGCTAGCAACCTTCCTACCTGCCTAGCTTGTTAGCTGACTGTCTATGCAACTTGAATGATGGCTAATGTTAGCTTTGACGGGATAGAAAGCTAACAAGCTAACTACCTTGTTAGCTAGCTAACTTACCACGGACAATTGGGCGTGTAGCGTTGACATTATGTTAAATTTAGCAGCTGTTGGTGTTGTTTGTGGTGCCCTTTGTGGTGATGTTAGACTGTTGACGTGAAGAAAATGGCTAATTGTAAGAAGTAATGAGGATTTACAAGGTATAAAAAATGGTATGTCATGACGCTGTCGGCTAGCTAGGCAATGCTGCTACCAGTGTATCGGCGTAATGTTAGCCGGCTATGGCGGCAGCCAATCGGAAGGTTCTTCGTAGTGGTAGGAGAGACATTGTTGATGGCTAGGTGTTGGTTATTAAACGATTCACGATGACTTTTATGGTTCCCGAATAAAATGAATACGTATCGTAGCTTGGTGAATGGTTTATCTTGCCAAACCTAACCGCCGACTGAAATAGTTAAAATCAGATGTACACATCGATTTAACAAAGAGAACATTCTCGACGGATCTGATCTTATCTGGATCAGTAGGTAACGTTAACACGTTAGCCAATGAGTATCACATTTTTTCGGAGATAGTAGTTGAAACAAAGGATGGGAAGGTTGATTTCTAGGCATGATCGTGATTTTACCTCCTCTAACCAGTCATTCACACCCTACTGAAATACCTTGCTACCATCGATAACGTTGACTATGTTAACAAGCTAGCCCCTGTCATGACACTTGTTTTCATGGGTCACCTGACGCCACTTTCATTATGATCACTGTATTGCGCATCTTGCGTTCTTCTTCCTTTAGGTCAATTAATTTTCTCATGTGTTTTTTTCTGGTAGTTTAAGGAGGAAATATCAAAGAGATTTAAGGCAAAACAGGACCAGTTGGTATTAATTTTTGCTGGAAAAATCCTTAAAGACGGTGACACGCTGAACCAACACGGCATCAAAGATGGACTCACTGTCCACCTCGTCATCAAAACCGCGCAAAAGTAAGCTTGTGCTGAAACTGTTGCTTTCTTCCTCTTTTGGTACTGGTGGAACTACTGTCTTGTTTATTTAAGAGATTTCTATATACCTCCATGTACCAACGGCACACTCAAATGTCGCATTGTAATAAGTGGAAAATGGTAACGGACGTTTTTTTTTTTTAAATGCTATTCCAGAGCCTCGGGAGGTGGCAGTTCACAAGCATCAGTGTCCACCACCCCTGGCACACCACCTGTGAATAGAAGTGGCACTGGCTCTGCCAATCCTAGTCCAGCGTCCACCGGGGGCACGGCACAGGGCACAGGCCCATCTCCTGCCCCTGCTCAGCCTGCCAACCTACTGTGTGAGTTTTACACTGCCTGTCACATCACAGAAGCTCAGTACAGTTGTGCTTGAGGCTCTCACATTGACCGTAGACCCATTTGTGTGTTTGTAGCTGGGTTTGGGGACCTGTCCAATCTGTCAGGTTTGGGCATGGGCTCAGCCAACTTCATGGAGCTGCAGCAGCAGATGCAGCGGCAGCTGATGTCCAACCCGGAGATGCTGTCGCAGATCATGGAGAACCCACTGGTGCAGAACATGATGTCCAACCCGGATCTGATGCGGCAGATGATCGTGGCCAACCCACAGATGCAGCAGCTGATGGAGCGCAACCCAGAAATCTCGCACATGCTCAACAATCCCGAGCTCATGAGACAGGTGTGCAGAGATGGGGTAGCAGCACTGCCCGCACACTCTTAATCAGCAGCATGGTGCTTGTATCTATTTATCCGTTCGGCAGACAAACTTTATGTGGTTATTTCAATCCAACAGAATGGTAGGCTTTCCATTTATGATATACAAAGCAAAAGTGATCAGATGGTGCTGGTTTGATATATAAAAATAGGCTAATAAATTATTACTGTTAGGGATTAGGGCATGCTTTTTAATGTTTAGTAAAAATTAATTAACACAGGTAAAAGGGAATGAATAAGGCATTAAAGAAATACTATGCTTTTGGCTGACTACAATCAATGCCAATTTTCTCCCACCTTTTTGACCCGCTTAGACTATGGAGTTGGCAAGGAACCCAGCTATGATGCAAGAGATGATGCGTAACCAGGACCGGGCGCTTAGCAACCTGGAGAGCATCCCAGGTGGATACAATGCCCTAAGGAGGATGTATACAGACATTCAGGAGCCCATGTTCAGTGCTGCGAGAGAACAGGTGATGCATTATTCAACCTAAATGTGCTTCAGTGTTCAGATTGATATGTGTTGCATATGGGCTTACTTGCATTGATGCTATGTCCTTAGAACTGATCTATTTAATGTTAGGGATGTACCAATTTGTGAAATCCTGTTTTTAAATAACAATTTGGCTGATAACCGTGCTGGTATTCCTTTGTTTATTTGCTGAGTCTTAACATTCTTTTATTGTTAATCATGCCCTTTAGCGGCAAGGAAACAAATATATTCTTTAAAAAAAATATCTAAACCATTTTCAAATGTTTTGGGCCTTCATAGCACCATCTCTGAATGGCACAGCCCACACATAACACAACATTTAGCTAGTGCAGACTTGATGCAGCATTACAGATAATCAGCCACTTCCATTTGTAAACGATATGTAAGTGCATTCCTGTCTGATATAAACATTTGCTATTGTGTAACAATATTCTATGTCCTAATTGAACAAGAAATTGTTCTGTTGTGAAAAGCAGACCTATTGTTTTCTTTTTATTTGTTTACTTGCATTTTAACTTCAGCAAGTTTGCATTGGGAGATTATGAATGGTCAGCTTTTCAGTCACCCACATTTTAACAAAACTTTCCCTTGTCCAGTTTGGAAACAACCCCTTCTCTGCCTTGGGAGGAAATGGAGAAAACTCTGGGGTTCAGCCCTCCAGGACAGAAAACAGAGAGCCTTTGCCAAACCCCTGGGGCCCTTCTAGCACCGGCTCCACTGAGAACAGGGCCACTGGCACCACCACCACCACCTCCTCCACCAGCTCCTCGACTAGCGGAACCACCCCCAGCGTCTCTAACCCCCTGGGCGTCGATGCAGCCAGCCTTGGAAACGGTAGTGGCATCATTGCGTTGACGACAGGCAGTGTTGTATTGTATGCTAATTTGGCCATTGTTGCTAATTTGGCCATTGTTGCTCCTGATAGTCCTAGCCACTGTGTTTTTGCAATTGGTTGTTGTTAGCGATTGTTACCTGATATAGCAAGTTGTGGCAACATAGCATCAGAGAGAGAGATTGGACATTATTGTTTCTATGACTGATTTAATGAGACACAAATAGGATAGAACTGCTAATAAACAGTGGATGCTCTTTACTGTTAACGGGCGCAGCCATCTTGGAAATTGGAACTCCGGATACTCTGAGTTCAAACGAGTTAACAAGTAGGAATTATGACTTGAGGGGACATTCCAATTGCAACTTCCTGCTCGTAACTAGAAAATACGAGTGCAAATGTAATGCAGCACCGGTGAAGAAACTTAATTGTAGAGGTGCATATGCTGAAGTTTCATGATCTTTTTTACCATGGAACTTGGAATGTGGATGATGAACTTCATTTAGCATATATTTTTAATGGTGCAAAGCTTAGTAATCATAATATGTCTCTAGGCATTTTCAACAGTCCTGGCATGCAGAGCCTGATGCAGCAGATCTCTGAGAACCCACAGCTGATGCAGAACATGCTCTCTGCTCCATACATGCGCAGTATGATGCAGTCTCTGGCGCAGAACCCAGATATCGCTTCACAGGTCTGTGAGGTCTCACCGTTACTTGTTGTTGTTGGGTTTGTGGAAACATGTTGGTGGTGTGGGTGGATTGTTGGGTTTTGTATCATAATGTCTCCATGTTCTACAGGTTCTGATGAACAATCCCCTCTTTGCTGGTAACCCACAACTACAGGAGCAACTGAGACACCAGCTGCCCGTGTTTCTTCAGCAGGTCAGAGCCGCCCTGCCATTTTCACTCACTATTGTGGTTTTCTCGCTGTATCAGTCAGTTGTTGTCAGAACAAAGTTCAACTTTCATGAACCTTCCCACTAGTCGACCTCTGACACACGGCATTTGAATGGCGTTTTGACACGTGGTGTTCCTCGTTTGACCCATAGATGCAGAACCCAGAGGCCCTGTCCGTGATGACGAACCCACGGGCCATGCAGGCCCTCATGCAGATCCAGCAAGGCCTGCAGACCCTTCAGACCGAATGCCCTGGGCTCATGCCCAGGTAAGCAGTTTTTATTTCTTTATTTTTTTTTTTTTTATTTCTTTATTTTTTTTTTTAACTTTAACTTTGGATATTCTGTTAAAGCAAACATCACTTAACGCAGCATTGGTTGGGCTAATTGTTCCTCCTCCCCCACAGTCTCGTCCCTGGCGGTTTGCCTGGCGGTTTGCCTGGCGGTTTGCCTGGTGGTTTGCCTGGCGGTATCCCCGTGGGTCTCCCAGGTGGTCTCCCAGGTGGTCTCCCAGTGGTCTCCCTGGTGGTCTCCCAGGTGGTCTCCCTGGTGGCATCCCTGGTGGTATCCCAGGTGGTATCCCAGGTGCCCCTGTTCCTGCAGCAGGCAGCGCGCCCGCAGAGAACCCGCCTCCTCCCTCGGGCCAGGGGTCCACCCCCGCTGCTGGGGCCAACCCCACTCAGCAGCAGCTTATGCAGCAAATGTTACAGATGTTTGCCGGAGGAAGTGCATCAGTAAGTTTTAAACAGGGAGACGCCAGTGTCATTAGACTCTTTTAATAGATTCCAGTATAATTTGGCTCCTTGAAGCAAAAATCTGATGCCACTAACAAGTACAGCAACATGGAAAATGAATGGATAACGTAAAAGAACATGCACATTCATTTAGACATTTACTGTTAGTTCAGACATCCATATGTGTATGTAAATGTAATATATATATTTATTGTACAGTAATCGAAAAATCACATAGAGCGTGTACCCATAGCGCAAAAAAGGTGGAAGGATAAGAGCTAAGCTAAATGTGCCCTTTGACCTTTGCAGACCCAGACTCCAGAGGTGAGGTTTCAGCAGCAGCTGGAGCAGCTGAGCGCCATGGGCTTCATCAACCGCGAGGCCAATCTGCAGGCCCTGATTGCCACGGGGGGAGACATCAATGCCGCCATCGAAAGACTACTAGGCTCCCAGCCCTCCTAACTCCTCGGCCACCAGAGAGCCCGGAGCGGGGCAGGGGGGCTGCAGTGGGAGGGATGGATGGATGGATGGATGGGGGAGATCATAACGAAATGAACACAATCCTTCACCACATGAGAAAAAAAAAGAAAAAACAAACTAAATCTACAACAGCAACCCCCCTGAATAGACTGAATTCCAATTGCATCTCATCTTCTTTCTGTTTTCCTTTTTTCTTTCTTTTCTTTTTTTCCCACCCTTTCTTACCCACCTCACCCCCTCCCGTCCCCTCTGGTTGATCTGTGAAAATCATAGGAATTGGGGTTTTCAAAACTAAAATTAACTGGGCAAACCAACGAAGTAATCAGTATGAAATGATGTCATACTAACATCTTTCCCCCCTCTGCTCGCTGACAGCTGAGACCCTAACAAGATGATACACACACAGCTGAACTTTTGTCCTCTGTGCTTCCTCCCTCTTAGCCGACCATTCCTTTTCGGATTGAGACAAACGTACATGCGTAAAATTCTCTGTCGAGGCAGTACTTGTGGTAGGAGGCGTTGTAGGGGGAAATAAGCCTTTTTAATTCTTAGAACAAAGACTCCCTGTGTTTCGTAAGAATGCTCACTTCATCTTAATTCTCTCAGTCTCTCCTTGATCATGCTGGATTAAGATCAGTATTTATTGCAACAGCTGTAGACATTTCTCCCTCACCCGCCTCTCTCCCACCTCTCTTCCTTCCTGTGCCACCCCGTCTCATTTCACACTGCTTTGAGAATTCCTTGACATTTGACGTGTTAATTGAAATCTAATATTGATGAGGATGTTGGAATCCCTGTTTGAGCACCATAACACCCTGACTCAGATGATTGCTTACACTTCAGCTTCTGTAGAGAGGAATGGATTTGGAATGGGAAGAAAAGATATAATTACTCGAAAAAAAGGCATTGTCATCTCCTTTAGTCATTGCTTACTGACAGGTGTACATGAAACTATGGTTGAGGCTTTTCCGTATGGTTAAGAATGTAACAAGGTATCAATAAATATTTCTAAGCTGAAGAGCCATGTTAAGAAGCTTACAACTTTTATTTTGTCCATATCCCTATTCTTTGACATAGAAGAGATTGCTGCTGTGCTTGGAAAAAAAAAAAAAAAAGAAAAACTTGTACATTTGATGCAGCATCATACTTAAGATCTGCCAGTAACGGAATAGCATGATAGCTATGATGCTTTATTTTCAACCTGTTCACCAACTATATGGCTAGCTTACAGCAGTCTAATGCAACTAACAGTTGAATTTTGATGTGAATTAAAATGTCTTCAACTTTGCCTCTTGCTGCATGTCGGGAGTCCATTGTTTAGACTTTACTCTGGTAATTATTGAAGGTTAATGCAAATCAATTGGTGTTTATTATTTACGTAGCTGATCATTGTTTTGTACCATTGCAATGATAAAAGGATAGTTTGTGTGGATATTGGGGTATAACTGACAGAAAGTAGAAACTTGCATTCCATTTGAGTGTCATCCTTTATTTAAAACCTAGGTCACAAATCCCCATGTAATTGAGGTAGAGTAGCCACTTACACCAGGTTAGCCTTTTTTGTCATTGCCAAGTCACATCACTGTATTTTTCCTGGATGTTAAACTCTGAACAGAGTTAACTTGACGGAGTTATAACGTCACCATGCACATGCCGGGCAGTGATTGTTCAGTAAAATGGTTCCTAATAGTCCGTCTTATTGCTCAGACAAATTAAGAGGGAACCTGCTTAGAAGAAGAAGAAGAAAAAACATAATAGGCCATTCTAGATTGAGCGCAGGCCTCGGCTAGCTTTATTTCGCTAGCAGTAACGGCAAAGCCAGCGTAAGCAGATGTAAACTGGACCTAAATGACCGACCATGGACATGTGATTAACAGTAGAACAACTACATCTCCCAGTATGCAACAGTGAGCCCTCGTGCAGTTATCACCTGACCGCGTCCACGGACCGTATGTGCCCAAATATCTATCTTCATTCCCACTTCCAATCTTTTGTGTTGACAGCAGTCATTTTAAATTATCGGAAATGTTACGACCAAAGGCTTTGACCCAAGTTCTCAGCCAAGCAAATACAAACGGAGTTCAAAGCACATTGTAAGTATTGCCTGGGTCAAAATACGTAATATTATGCTAACATGCTAACATTTACATCGCTAACAAACTAAAATTGTGCAGTGGTAGAAAGGAAGCTAGATGCTAGCCTGCTAGGTCATGTATCTGCTAAGTTAGTTAGACACCCTTTTACTCCCCTGGTGGATTGGTAAAATGACTCTTTCAAAGTTTATATAAACAGCTTATTTGATTTTTATTTCTATTTCTTTGTGCCTAACGCGATTTGCCTAAATATTTTACCAACTTTGTATTCAGCAAGTGAAAGGGATCGATTAACCCAACGTAATGTTGATAAACAAAAATGATCATTCATTCTCTCCTAGACTATTGAACAACGAAGGTTCCCTTCTGGCATACTCTGGCTATGGTGACACAGACGCACGGGTCACTGCGGCTATTGCCAGCAACATTTGGGCAGCCTATGACAAAAATGGTCATCTAGCTTTCAACGAGGACAAACTGAAATTCATCTTAATGGACTGCATGGTAAGCATGGCCTTTTCCTTTTGGTTTAGGGATTAGCTCTATCGAAATTGTACCAATGTGAAGATGGTGTTGCGGTGGCGTTGATGACGTTGATCTCTGTATGCTGTATGTTGATGTCCTATCTTGCTTATTTGATTCCATTTATCAACACTTATTTTGTAGGTTACTAATGAACATTACAGACGCAAAATATCGCCAAACGATTTATTTGAAATATCTATTTGACCACTTTACAGGAGGGGAGAGTGGCCATCACTCGTGTCGCAAACCTATTGTTGTGTATGTATGCCAAAGAGACAGTGGGCTTTGGAATGCTGAAAGCCAAGGTAAGAGACTGGACTGCAGGAAAAAAAAATACTATACTACATTGAAATGCCAAGTGAGCTCAGAGTTTTATTTGAACTAGCATAGATAACATTGCAATACATGATTCAAGATTCACTTTATTGTCCCAAAGTGTAGAAAATTATAAAAGCAGAGGCCTACAGAGAGCCGCTACAACTGGTTAATGGTCAATCATCAATAAATAGGCCTTACGGTATTCTAAACCTGATGGTAGGAACTGGTATTCATTATGTAGCACATGAGTTGACTCCGATATTACTTCACTCAAACATACTGGCATTTGTGGATATTTGTCATTATTTGTGGGTAGTACCAGGTATGCCATATTGTTGGAGGGGCAGCCGTAGCCTACTGGTTAGCACTTCGGACCTGTAACCGGAGGGTTGCCGGTTCAAACCCCGACCAGTAGGCACGGCTGAAGTGCCCTTGAGCAAGGCACCTAACCCCGAGCGCCACTGTTGATGCAGGCTGCTCACTGCGCCAGGATTAGTGTGTGCTTCACCTCACTGTGTGTGTTTCACTAATTCACGGATTGGGATAAATGCAGAGACCAATGCAGAGACCAAATTTCCCTCACGGGATCAAAAGAGTATATATACTTATACTTAAAGGAGAATTCCGGTGTGATATTGACCTAAAGTGTATTGAAACATGATACCGAGTGTGAACGTATGTCTCATAGCCCATCTCGGCTTGTCCCCTGCACTCCAAAATCTGGCGCTAGTTAACCGATGCTACCAACAGCTTTTTCAATAGTGGTGCCGACGCATCGGGCTAGCCATGCAAATAAATCACTGTTTTACACCCATTTCACGAGGCTCAATGTATCTCCACACTTCATTGGTAGACTTCGAGGGCCCTGACATTTAAAGCGAGACATTGAGAACTTTGAAAAGCACTGGTAGTTTACTTACAAGGCGATTTATACAGACAGTATCTTCACAGAGTTTGGCGTTTGCAGCCATCTTGAATTTAGTCAAGATAAATCGAAATTTAGTATGAATGAACAGGTATGATAAAGGGATCAGATTCCAAAAATAATTCAGTGGAAATGTATGGATTCCAGTTGCTGCTACTGGAAGAAACTGGAATCCATGCATTTCCACTGAATTATTTTTGTAATCTGATCCCTTATCATACCTGTTCATTTTACCGCTGTTTCTAATTTATCGTGACTAAATTCAAGATGGCTGCAAACGCTTAAACTTCGATGAAGATACTGTCTGTATAAATCGCCTTGTAAGTAAACTACCAGTGCTTTTTTTCAAAGTTCTCAATGTCTCGCTTTATGTCAGGGCCTCGGAAGTCTACCAATGAAGTGTGGAGATACATTGAGCCTCGTGAAATGGGTGTAAAACAGTGATTTATTTGCATGGTTAGCCCGGATGCCGGGCACCACTAAAAAAGCTGTTGGTAGCATCGGCTAGCTAGCGCCAGATTTTGGAGTGCAGGGGACAAGCCGAGATGGGCTATGAGACATACGTTCACACTCTATCATGTTTCAATACACTTTAGGTCAATATCACACCGGAATTCTCCTTTAAACAAAAGCTGGATCGCCATTGAGACCACAGTATGGAGCTGGCTCCAGGGTTATAAAAGTATTTTGTTTAATTGTACAGTGTTTATAGATATTTTTATAGATATCCATGTGTTCACGTCTGGCTCCTTAGCTATCATTTTGGTAACTATAAAGAGCTATTTGACATCTTTAATGTAAATGTAAATCAGGTTTATAGGCCAAGTATACTTGCGTATACAAGGAATTTAGTCTCTGCATTTATCCCATCCCGTGAATTAGTGAACACGCAGAGCACACAATGAACATACAGTGAGGTGAAGCACACACTAACCCGAAGCAGTGAGCTGCCTTGCAACAGCGGCGCTTGGGAAGCAGTGAGGGGTTAGGTGCCTTGCTCAAGGACACTTCAGCTGTGGATGTGGGCATGGGAGAGCAGTGCTCAACCACTTCCCCACGCACAATTTTCCTTCTGGGTCGGGGATCGAACCGGCAACCCTTCGGTTATAAGCCCGAACCCCTAACCAGTAGGCCACGGCTGCCCAGTTTAGAACACTAAACATATCGGAGGTGCCTAATGTTGAAATATTCCCGTCTAATTTCTCCTATGATCTAATGCTATTTTCTATCCAAAGTAAGGTGACTGCTTCAAAGTTAACTGATATACAAAACTCTGATACCTTCAAGTTGTCTGACGCAAAGCTTGTGTGAAAGAATAATCTTGTTGGCTTGCTTGTAACAGTCTGTTCATAGGTAGACCAAAGGGATGAATGCTGTCAGTCACCTTATCTTTTATGCAGTTTGCATGAGACGGACTAGTTTTGAATTAAGTTGCACAGAGAGGTTACCAAATCAGGCAGTGGTGTGGTGCCCTATCTGATTAAGTTTTTCAAGATTGCCTGATAAAAGATTACCATACATTTTGGGTCAACCCTGTGAACTTGATGCAGATGTTGTTGTAGTCTGCCATACAGGCTGTCAACATGTATGCTCCAGGTCAGTGAACTGTTAATAAAAACAGTAAGGTATTTGTTTGAGGAGCCATGTGAGATGGCTTCATTGTAGACCTCCGAGGCCTGTAGTGCACTCATCTAGGGTCAAGCACCACCTCCTCTCATGTTAACATTTATAACCACCAGGTAGTTATCATGCAAACTTCTACAAATCTCCTAAAGATCTGCTAGCTGCCTGCCCCATAAGCAGGCCGTCAAAAAAACGCGTCTCTCTAGGCAGCCTATAGGCTCCGAGATCTGTACACAAAAACAATTGCTACCAACAAGGGTTGGCAACCCCTCAAAATCAAAATAAAGTGTTTTAACCAATAACCGACGAGATGCGCGTTTAATTGCCCGGGAGGGAGTAGCGAGCTAGCTCTCTGTTTTGTTTGAACATCAGCAGAAGTGACGTATCCCCGCTATCGCTGATACAACCTTTAATACACACACACACACACACTCACACACACACACACAAACACAATATATCACACACACACACACACAAACACAATCTATCACACACACACACACACACACACACACACACACACACACACACATACACACACACACAATCTATCACACATACACACACACACACACACACACACACAATCACACATATCACACACACACACACACACAATCTATCACACATACACACACACACAATCTATCACACATACACACACAATCTATCACACACACATCATCACACTATCACACACACACACACACACATCTATTTCATTCATATTTAACGTTAAACCACTTGTTTAAGATGCATCATTATTTTGTTTTTTTAGGCGGAAGCGCTTGTACAATACCTGGAGGAACCCTTGACACAAGTGGCAGCATCTTAGAGAAAATGAACGCAATCACTTCTTCCTCTTTCTGGTGTCATTTTTTGGGAGCAGAAGGGAGACTCACTTTGTGCGCTCGAGTGTGGCTGCATGTTAGGAAGTCTGGACTTTGACTTAGAATGCTGTCAACTGTCTTCACAGAGAATTAACTATTTATTTATATAACTATTTTACACGCTCACACTCATATCTGCAGGATTGAGGTATGTGTGATGTTCTGTATAGACTGCTGTGTGTGTTGTTTTCTTTGTGAACTAACAGCTTTGCCTGTGTGAGAAACAATGCCTTCTGTTGTGCTTGTCTCTGCTCAACAATCTGGAAGATATATGTGAAAATGAAAGATTTTTTTTGTATGAAATGTGTACAATGTCAACAATTTGTACAAATGTACTTAAAGATGCTGAAAACACGCAAGTAAATATATTAAGTAATTGTATTAAAACGCCCATTTAAAACCATCATCCCTTGTTTATGGTCAAATACTGTATGTCTTGTTTATTTTGAATAAAGATATATGCATTATGTCAGTGCAATAGTTATTTCTTTAAATGAAAAACAGAAATGTTTTCAAAGTAAATGTAATTATCTCGGGTACAGTAATTCAGTAGCTGAGCTATAAATATTTACCTCAAATACCAAAATCAGATATGAGTTCCATGTCAGGGGCCACTGTGGCACCATATGGTATAATGACTGGCTCTTTGTGAAAGGAAGTGATCTCATTGGTTGAGCAGGTGCAGAGCGAAAGCACTGCCTGTATCACTGCACCTGTGCCTGTATCGCCCTACCTGTTCAACCTGCATTCTCGCCTTCCTGAAGGGAACGCCTCCCCCCAACCCCCACTGCTCTTGTTAGCGGAACTACCTTGCTTCAGAGCAGGGCAGTTCCTTGTACACACGACTACACTGTCCTCAACTAAACAGAGAAAACCAGTCTAATGCTAATGGGATAGAATCCATAGTAGCCATTTACTATTAGTCTTTTGACCATGTGGTGAAGAGAAACAGTCTTCAAGGTGTTGTCATCAGTCTGCAATCTCAGTTTGAGAGACGCCTCCACATTTAAGCCAGGCTGTTGAGGAACTACTGAATGGGCTAAGCATGGGGTCAGATGAGGCTTATAATTTCGTCTTTAAGGGTGAGTTGTGTCTTTACTGTTTAAAGATACTTGTAAAGTATATTTACATATATGTGCATGATGGTATATGTTGTCAAAGCCAAGTGAATACATACTAATAAAGATTAAACTATTACAGTTAACATTACAGTACAAAGTGTGTGGCAGGTTCTCACCCTTAATAGTTAGTTGTAGCTTAGGTAAATAAAGGAAACTGGTTTGATAAGATTGTTAAATACTCTGGACAAAGTTTTTATTATTATTATTAAACTTTAAATGGTCACTAATTTAGCTAGGCATTTCATTACACCCTTTCATTTCATAAAGCATTTCAAAGAAGAATAATCTTCATTACAAAATGTCTCAACTAAATGTACTTATACTTGGTGTGTGATATGGCATAAAATTGGGTGAAGCCTCAATAAAAGATTTTTTTTTTTGTGTAGTAATGGATCACAGTAATGGATCATGTGCCCCATGATTTATATCCAAAACGTGATACCATCTTTGTTGCCATGTCATTCATTTTTGTATTCGCTCGGATGCATCTAAAGCCCTTCATATGACCCAGGGTTTAAGTTATGCACGGAGAAAACATGCATGTTGTTTGAGTTTCTGCTATAGAAAAAGTAAGGGGTTTCAATAATGCAAGTAAAATGATACTGATAGAAAACAATACATCTCCTTTGAGTGGTTTATAAGGCCTTTTTATAGTTCATATAAAACTTTTGTTGTTCTGTCCAAAGAGTTTGTAGGAATTAAATCCTAAAGTATGACAATGGGAAACAAGCAGAACTATGTTTTCCTAAGGTGCTGTTTCTCAAAAATATAAACAGAGCTTTTCGGAATGCTTCAAGGTCTTCGGTCCTTTTCACCATGGCAACCTGACTACTGTTTGCATAAGATAGGTTACTGAGTAGAGGAGGGGAAGCATTTGTAGTTGTGTTCATCTTGCTTATGAAAACCAAAGGGAAACAACGGTCTGTCATTGGCAGTGTGGTGAACAATTACCCAAAACAGACGAAAGTTGAGCAACTCAAAGTTTCCTTCACACTATCTTAGGTTACTTTATGGTCACCGACTGTGTGGTTCAGACAAAGCTAGCAGCACTTGAATGTTTTGAGAAATAACTGTGAACTATTTTGAGTCATATTTGTCAAAATAACTGGGCTGGTTGAAAACATAATACAAAATGAACGCCTTAACACTTGAAAGAAACTGGCCCCAAGCAACATGTCACACAATATTTAACTTGGTCACTCCTGGTGTTCTGGGAAAGTCACTGAATATAATTCCATTGTCACAACCCCTGTATCCAACTGTATCTCCCCCATTGTCAAGAATGTCTTACTTAGTCTCCTTTACTCCACTCCAAGCAATGTGAAAGGTGAATCAGCTGCCAACAGTAGGAGAGGTGGTGAATGCCACCAGCATGTGTAATGCATAAGTCTTCAGGTATTATCTAGTGACTGACTGATTCCTTGCTGCCTGCAACTTTGAGGGGGGAAAACACTCCACTCACATATCAGACTAAGTGTGAAAAACAATGTTTCTTTTTCTCTTGCAAGTGCACATCACCAACTGCCCCCACCACCTTGTTTGGTCTTGAATCACAGTAGGATCAGTGATGTGCAAGAGAGCACTATACAATGCCCTTCCCTTTCCCTTGCTTTTTTTCTGTTGAAAATACATGTCCTGACTTACTGATAGCATTAAGACTGGAGGCCAGATATCACGTGTAGGGAGTGTCTGGTGTCTGTTATTACTCATTCATTTAGAGCACTTGACTGCAGTGTTTCACCCGTTGCCCAATCTCAAATGTGCACCATGGTTATTTAAGGATTTGTAACATATTATGTGGATACTAGGGACTGTACCTTGCAACCTCATATCTGCACTCCTTCACTGGACATAGACTACCTCATCTTTCTGGAAACATTGCTATTTATTAGTAACTAGTTATCTCTATCTTTAAATAGCTATAATCCTGCAACGTTATACTATTCTATTTGTACCACAGTTCAGTTAGTTGAGCTAAGGAATGCTAATTCTCAGATGACTGTTCTTCTTGTTGCCTCTAGTGGTTCTGATTGGCGAGTCTGGTGTGGGCAAAAGCAACCTGCTGTCACGCTTCACCAAAAATGAGTTCAACCACGACAGCCGCACCACCATTGGAGTGGAGTTCAGCACGAGGACCGTGCAGCTGAACGGCCTCACGATCAAGGCCCAGATCTGGGACACGGCCGGCCTGGAGCGCTACAGGGCCATCACCTCAGCGTGGGTTACTACTCAAGATTGACACCTCTGCTACAAACTAACCACTTGTCAGTCTACTCGTAGCATAGGAGAATGACAGATGTGCTCAAAATGCCGTCCTTCCTCTCAACAGATATGTTTTGTTATATAGTGTGTTTCCTGCTGGGGATGCTCTGATTCCTAACACCAACAACTTTAAATTAGTCTTATATATGATTTGACCCATGTGTTCACATCAACATTGGGGGGAAATTATGGCATGTAGCCTTAAGCTTGTTTGAGAAACAAATCCTCTAATTGGTACATTGGTAACATTATAATTCAGTTTTTGTGACCTACCTGTGTTGCTTATTTTATTTTATTTGGAGGAACAATACAAACCATAAATGCCTTCCATGTATTTTGTATGGAAGTTACACTGGAATTCCTTTTGGTTAGCCAGGACAACTGAAGAGATTGTTTCTTTACCTCATTTTAACCCTAAGAAACATTCTCCCCAGAGTTATTTTTCTGTCTGTCCACCCACATTTGCTGTTTCAATGTGTTCCTCATTTAGTCTTTTTGGTGCATTCTCTCCAGATATTACAGGGGTGCAGTTGGAGCTCTGCTTGTCTATGACATTTCAAAGCACCTTACTTATGAGAGTGCAGTACGTTGGCTGAAGGAGCTATACGATCATGCAGACCCCCACATAGTCGTCATGTTGGTAGGAAACAAGTCTGACCTGGCATCTGTGCGGTCAGTTCCCACTGAGGATGCCAAGGGCTTCGCAGGTATCCATTAAATGAATGCCAGTTCTCAAAATAAAGCAAAAATAGTTTTTTTTTGATGGGTCATGTATAATGAGTAGGACCACTTGATGATGAATTTCCATTATATTTTCAAGGACATTTATATTCAGAGTTTTAAAACATTTTTTGCCCCTTGATGCAGAAAAGAATGGCTTGTTGTTCATGGAGACCTCTGCTTTAGAATCCACAAATGTCGAGGTTGCCTTTAACAATGTCCTTACTGGTAAATTACAAATTACAATTCTAATTAACTCTATTCTTCAAATTCTATTAACTATAATTGACTGAAGTCCTCTGATATGACATGAGTACTCTCATTTCTTTGCAGAGATCCACAAGAAAGTGTCCAGCAGAGAAGTGACCAGAGGCTCAATCAGTGCTGTGACATTGACTAGCGAGAATGCTCTATCCACCAATAATGAAGAGAATAAACCATGCTGCAGGAATGTCTGATACTTTTTAAATGGACTCTAACTCCCTTAAAGTTCAAGAATCTCTGCTGAAAGTCTTTGTCTTGTACTCAAAATTGATCCACAAAGAGGCAAAATATCATGTTATACAATAGCATGTGAATTTTAGTGACTAGAACAAATAAATTATATTTTTTACAAACACACTAGATGATCGCAGTCATAGGCTTGTGTCTTACAGATAAGCGTATGGGCTTTGTGTGAAGTGGAAGAGCGTGAGTGCGTTTCACTGTTATGTTCTGGTTATGATCCATATTGTAATTTGTTTTTTTAAACGAGAGACACAATTTTCACAGTATCTGAAACCGTGGCATATCAAAGTGCAGGTTTACCTTTAGATAAACTGTTGTACACCTTTCTGTTAAATTGATTTTACTGATCTAATCTGATTTGTCTTTCCCATCACTGCAATAAATGATTCTTGTCATATAAAGTTCAATGTATTAAGGTATCTGAATATGAAAATTCAATGTATTTGTATCTGAAATGATAGGCTAGTAAAGTAGGCTAAAGTATGTCGGATATCGTTGTTGTATGATATTCATTCCAATCTTGTCAATAAATAGGCCTGCCACTGTTAAGTATAAAACATGGTTTATTTGACTAAATAATTATGAAAATGCCAGTAATTGCTAGGCTAATAGGTGTAGGCCTAGGTGATACTGATTTTGAGAAATTCTCCATCAAGCTTCGACTTCATTGCTGTAGGGATATGGCAACCTTGGCTGATATATCTAGCAGGGCTGTAGTGGAGTAAGTATATATACTCTTTTGATCCTGTGAGGGAAAACACAAGTAAACACAGGTCATCCTCCTCTGAAATGTCAGAAATACAGTTTATCCACCTCTTATTAGTGTTTTTGACATTCAAAAATCTCACTGTATTAACCACATTTACAATATTTACACTCATCAACACTCTAGGAACCATTTAATACCACTGGTATTGTTATAAACATTGAACAATAACCTCCACCATCATCAAACATGTTCTGAATGTCTTTTTAATAAATCTGATACCACATGGCACCATTATAGTTCACCCACCACTACACCCCTGCTACTAAGTCTTGTAATTATGTTGGTAGGCCTTCTCTAGCCCACACCTATCTGGTACCATGACTGTCACTCAAAAGTATAAGCCACGTGTCACCACAGCAGCAGCTAAATCATGTGGAAGTGAGGTCATAGCCAGTTAACAGTCTGTTTCTCTGATGTACAGGTAAGAAACCTGGAGCACCGCATACCTTTTCAGGAAAAAAAAACTCAGGTAAAATCAGTGAAGCAACCCGTGACTGAAAGCACCACTGGCAAATCATCGTAGAGACAATGACAGCTAGTGTTACTTGCCAGTCAAACAAGGGGCGGGACTGCGCATTCGTCACACAACGCCGCTCGGAAGTGGAGGAGTAGGTCGCTTAAAAACTTTCCAAAAGCTTCAGGGTTTCTGTTGTTGCACTCCTCTCAGACGTAGATGCAGTATAATATAATTAAATTATTTCGGAAGCAGGGACCTTGGAGTTTAGTTGTAGTGAGTGCTACAGATAAACCAAAGAGGAGCTTGTGGGTTGTCACGAGCTGTTTGGATGAGAATTTGCCTTGACTCACGCGATAAAGTGGCTAGGAATTGTTAGCCAAAGGCGAGTCAACAAGTCGTAACTTAACGTTACAAATTACGTTGCCCGAGAAGATATCTGTTGCCCGAGAAGAGCTGTCTGGACAGCAATTTGAAGAAATGGCGACGAGAGAAGACGAATATGACTACCTCTTTAAAGGTGAGTCCTCCGCATTAAACGATGACGTTGCCTCACAGCTAGCACAGTTAGCTACCTTGTGAATTGGCTAGCAAAAGCTAGTAAGCTAGCGAGGTACGCTAGCAAGGTTAGTAGCTAATGCCACTTGAAGCTGTTGGAGCTTGCTAGTCTACATGCTAACTGCGATCGTTATGATTTTACCAAACTAATCAGTAAAGTAGCCAGACGGATCACTGTAACTTTTGCAAAGGTGAACAATGTATTTGCTATGTTAAAATCAGCTGATGTTTGCCAGCAAACAGTATGCTGCTGGTTTAGATAATGTTTTGTTGATATCTACAGATGAAAAAGTCAACAGTTTTAGTGCCACTAGCTTATACTGTCTGCGTTAAGTTGCAAGGCGTGTGATGGGTGACAGGGAATTTGAAAAATCGGTAGATGACAGTTTTGACTGGCAACTTCAAACTAACTAACACATGTTAGCTATTCAAATAGCAACTGTAGCAAGGCATGTGATGCAATCTAATTAGAAGGTGGTCATCGGGAATTTAGTTGGCAGAATGACACATCGCGATGAGTCACCCTGAGGTGGACCTAGGTACCTTGAGCCAGTGTCCTTGTTTTGGCCATTGAAATTCTTGGTCACTTCTGTTATTAGAAGACGGATAGATAGATCGATATATACTTAGAATATGTTTTGTCTCACCTGATACATCATTTAAGCCTACCTAAAATGACCTGCGGAATATCTATATTTAAATACATTGACATAGGCTACAGTCTTGGATAGCCTAGTATACATTTGAACACAATGTGTTATATATATATATATATATATAACACATTATATGTATATATACACTACAATTTGTATATGAATTGATATGCATTTAATCACAGACTTCACTCTCTGAGCTGTCTTTGATTCCAGAGAGGAAATACAGTAAGTGTCCCTTTGTTCCCAAGTGGAACGGGCTCTGCAGTTGTCCAACTGGAAAGACCTGTATTACTATCAGGAAGAGTGTGTGTCTGTGCATGGTTGTGTGTAATGCGTATGCCGGTGTGAGTTAGAGACTAAAATGTGCCCTAGCTTTGAGGTGGTTCCAATGAATGTGTGGCACAAGCACATTTGTTTCTTGATATCATTAAACAAACAGATGACACTGGTTAGAGTAAGAATGTGGTGAATTCACACAAAACATGCTCTTAGATGTGGGTTGGTCTTACTGTAGTTGCAGTGCCTAGTTGGTGTTTAACTATGTTGGTGTAGAACAGTGTTTTTCAAGCTTTTTCAGACCAAGGACCACTTAACCAATAAAAAAACTCATGGACAACCTAGCTAAAAAAAGAGAGTAGACCTACAGCAACAGTGTCAACAGTATATCACACAAAAGGCCTACTCACTGAACCACCTTGCTAATTGTCTTTGCACCTTGCTTATTGTTTCAGAGGATTCCTATGTTTTAAACTGGCATAGGCTTACATAGTGTTGCAGAACTGTTTGGATTTACATACAAGTTGGTTCAATATTGCAAACAACTCATTTATATTATATTTTACCATGTCTGCTCGCGGACCACTTGTGGTCCCCTGACCACACTTTGAGGAACGCTGTGGTAGAGCATGCAGAACCACTTCATCACTTCTACAGCACCCCCCACTGTGTTGCTGTAAGGCAGACTGCTTTGCTTCTGAATCAGTGGCTGTATGTCATAACTGCATTGTGATTTTGTTTTTATTGCTTGGAGTTACAGTCTGAGCTTGATACTAGGTTACATCAAAGCTAATTGTGAGCCACATTGAACACTAATACTTTTGGCACCATAACATAATCGTTATTGCTGCATGATCACTATGGGGCAGTGGCTGTGATTTCTTTGTGGCTTTGTTGTGCACTCAGACACCCAACCCAGGCAGCGTTTCACAATGGTATGTGGGTGAGGATGGGAGGGGAGCGTCCTTCTCAGGTGGCTTTTCATTCAGCAGTCAAAGAGATCTGGGGGAACACACCCTCGGTCCAGTGGCACAGCTGAGCTGACGCCCAGTCGTTTGCTTGCGTCACAATCGGGAGCATGACTTGGGACGTACGGGAGTCACAGTGGAAAACAACCACTATGGCCCTGTGTGTCGGTGTGCGATGAACTCAAACGATCAGGTTTGGTAGACTGTCATGTGGTACTGGTTCGACACAAAGGTAGTACAGTGTTGTAGAGAAGGGGATCATTTTGACTTGGCTGAAGGATTCCATAGTGATTCAGTCATTGTTTGACTCACTGCAAAAGGGAAAATGATACTTGTGTAGCACGGTTCAGATGGCAATGGCAAACAAGGCATGGCGAGGCCATTGGGGTCACAAAAGCACTGACCACACAATTATTGTTTCTTTACTTTTATTCACTCAAGAAAATGAAATGGGAAACCACTGAATTGGTGATTTCAGTGATCACTAAATCAAATCAATTTTAGGACTTTTAAGTAGTTTTTCTGCTTTGACTTACTAGTTATCAAGTCATCTCTCCATGTATTAGGTTTTAGGTTATACATTACTGCACCACTATGTATTAGGCCACTACTATAGTGAAGAGAAACAGAACATTTGAAGCAACATTAAAAACATTAAAAAGTCATGTTATTTCATTGTGTATTTCAGGTAATATCAATCAAATTGTTGTTTTGTTGTTTTGATTGAGTAAAGATAAATCAAATGACCATATCCAATTACAATTCTACTGAAATTACTTGCAAAGCAAAATAAAATAAAAAAATATTTATGACAAGTCATTAAAATGGTGGATATAGCGTTTTGGAACCAAACTCTTCATTTGTTTTTCTTTCCCTGCTTGGAACATTCACTTGCACTCTAGTACTTGCTAATGCATTTATGCTCCATTCCCAACAACTGATGAAACTGTGCTTTGGTCCAACCTTGCAGTGGTGCTAATTGGGGATTCTGGCGTGGGAAAGAGCAACCTTCTGTCCCGCTTCACCCGAAACGAGTTCAACCTGGAGAGCAAAAGCACAATCGGGGTGGAGTTTGCCACACGTAGCATCCAGGTGGAGGGAAAGACCATCAAGGCGCAGATCTGGGACACAGCTGGCCAGGAGCGCTACAGGGCAATCACATCCGCGTAAGTCACTGTTAACCCCCGTCAGGGCAGTCACATCCGCGTAAGTTGGGTTGCAAAGTTTCGGGAATTTGGGAAACTTTGCAAATTGGAAACTTTCCATGGGAATATACGGAAATTAACAGGAATAAACGTGAATTAATGGGAATAAACTAGGAATTTTTAATATGGCAAGTTAGTCTATAACAGGGAACTTAAATGTAGTGGACAAAACCCCATCTTGCAGCATAATATTAGTTAAAACAACAATTTCAGTCAAATTTCTACCCTGCACATACGTCAATCCCATGCACACAGCAATCAGCATAGGCTACTAGACATAAAGGAAACCCATGATGCGTTCATGTGCATGGGGAAAATAAATTCCCAATGAAAATGTCATCTCATGTGGGAATAACTGGTGGAAGTTTGCAATGGAGTCTTCATTCAAATGGGTGTACGTAATTTTGCATAAACTGTAATGGGACGATTAATCTGTCTGATTAAGCTTGACAATTTATATATAATTTACATAATCTATAAGGTTTGGTTGGGGTGGTATGTTGTCATTATTTTTTATTTGTTTTACCATTTTCTGGGATTCTAACTGAACAAACTGATTGTCAGTCAATGTTCCAACCAATTGGATTTTGTTGTTGAGTGGCGTGGTGTATCTTGGGCAGTTCAGTGGTTTCAGTGTTGCTTAGCACGCTAGTAAACCATAGGCAGAGAATGGGATTCCCGCTAGCATGTTAGCTATCCTTGTATGCTAAGCTAAGCGAAAATACGAACAAACAAATCATATTGCTTATTACGAAACAAAATGTTAATGTCTGTATATGAAACAGTAGGAGTTACCAAAAATTCCCAGTTAATTCCCGTAAATTCCCATTAATTACCATAATTTCCTTTAATTCCATGAAAGTTTCCAATTTGGAATATTTCCAAAATTCCCCAGCTTAACTTCCCATGGAAAGTTTCCGGAAATTTTCCGCCCCTTTGCAACCCTACGCGTAAGTCACTGTAAACCCCCGTCAGGGCAGTCACATCCATGTAAGTACTTCCTACCCCCCTCACAGAGTGAAGAAATAGACACATTTATGCCTTACATAACTTGTGACATTGCTTATTGCATTGTGAAACATATGTCGGTAAACTATAAGTTGACCAAAGGTTCAGGTTGACTATATAATGGCCATCAGCAACAGTGTTGTAGCAGTAAGTTCATTCTCCAACTTTAATTTCATTAGTCATGTGCAACCCTTTTTACCTATTGACTTTTGTATTTTTTATTTTATTTAAACAAGTCCAATGGGTGGCACTACCTATTTTAATCCCCTTCTGGGCTAATCATTTCCTTACCTTCATGTGTAGTTACTACCGAGGAGCTGTTGGTGCCCTCCTGGTGTACGACATCGCCAAGCACCTGACATACGAAAACGCCGAGCGCTGGTTGAAAGAGCTGCAGGACCACGCTGACAGCAACATCGTCATCATGCTGGTGGGCAACAAGAGTGACCTGCGTCACCTGAGAGCGGTGCCCACGGACGAGGCCAAGGCCTTCGCTGGTAGGTCGTCCGCTTCTGCTGCTTCTGCTTCCCATGTGTAAAGGCCTTAGGGGGCAGCCGTGGCCTACTGGTTAGTGCTTCGGACTTGAAACCGGAGGGTTGCCGGTTCGAACGCCGACCAGTAGGAATGGCTGAAGCACCTAACCCCTCACTGCTCCCCGTGCGCCACTGTAGGCAGGCAGCTCACTGTGTCAGGATTGGTGTGTGCTTCACCTCACTGTGTGTTCACTGTGTGCTGAGTGTGTTTCACTAATTCACGGATTGGGATAAATGCAAAGACCAAATTTCCCCTCATGGGATCAAAAGAGTATATATATTTATATACTAGGCCCGTTCACACCAAGAACGATGAATATAACGAAAACGGCAAAGAAGCATCACTAGCTAACATGGATGCTGTTATTGTTATAGTTTATGTGTGGACCGGATGTTGTCATTCATATTAGCTAGAGCAATAATGTTTTGCCGTTATTGGTCTTGGTGTCAACGGCCCTTAACATTTACAGAGTGAATAAATTCAACTGAAATTAGTATATTTGAAAATATCCCTTCAACGGGGCTCAAGGGGAGGATGGAATATGATGCCTGAATGGTGTCTTCAGTGTATAGGCATTTCACTATTCTTTGGTTAGGATAGAAATCCATGGGCTCAAAAGCATTAGTGTGGTTTCAGAACTCCAAGAAAGCAAAGCAATGCAGTGGTATATATGGTAAACTACTAAACTTTAAAATTTAGAATTACGTATACTTCTTTTCTCATAGGGAGAGGTGAATGGTGATACTGCTCTATTCATGGGTTTCATCAGGTCCCTTTCCACAGGTGTATAAAATCAAGCACCTAGATTATGAATGCAGACTGCATGGTGCTTGATTAATACACCTGTAGAAAGGGGCGTGATAAAACCCATGAATAGTATGCTTTTTCTGATGACAACGATTCTCTCTTTGTTTTTACAGAAAAGCATGGACTGTCCTTCCTGGAGACGTCTGCTTTGGACTCGTCCAATGTGGAGTTGGCTTTCCAGACTATTCTTACAGGTCAGTGGGTCATGTAGGCCTGTCGGTGACCAAAAGAATACACTCAAGTATTTTGAGAACATCCCCTTTCTTGCTACCAGTAGGTGGCAGCAAATTCCAAGTTTGTGGTGTTTGTATGTGACTGCTGTTTCATGAATGAAATCAATCTGAGGTCAATTACACAGCTTCCTTACTACTGCACACAAAAGAACCAAATTTGAGATTGCCCCGAGAGCATCAAAAACAGGCTGTTGTCTTCAAGTATTTACCATTTTTACAGATGATCTATCATTTATCAGAGTCGGTCATCCCAGGAACTTGGGTTGATACAGCATAAAGGGTCAGAAATTAACAAGGTTCAGCTCAGGTAAAGTCTTGCGCTGGGGACAGATAAAAGGGCCTTAACGACGTGCCGCCACGCTAATGAACGATATTTTCATTTAATTCATCCAACAGGGGCCAACCATTTCAGTGCTCTACTGTGTAGAAGAGGAGCCTCACCCGCCTTCAAAAAAGGCAGTCTAAGAGAATGGCTCATGTATGCGTACATGGCACCACCCACCCTCTTTGTAGAGAGTTACTGCATAGCTAGTGATCTCTTTGGAGAGGTAATTCACATGGCTTTACAAATTTTAATTTGAACTGAGAAAAGGTACATTCCAGTTCCCTTGCCCCTTCAACGTATTCCCCTTCTGCAAAAATACAACCATGGCATTCTGTTCTTCCACTGATCGAGTTTTCTTGCATCATCTCAGAAGCTCCTTCCTTTTCTTTACTTCTGGAACAGAGTTGCTGTGGGTTTGTAAATAGTGTCAATACTCGGCCACAGCTCATACTGCATGTTTAAGCTCTGGTGCTTGCTGGCATCATAGGACTTGCAAACCTCTCTGGACTAGCACACCACCCTCAGCCCCTGGCCTCTTAATGGATATCTTAAGGTGGTGATGATACAAGGGGCATGTTTTTGAGCAGTGTTCCTGAAACAATTACTTGACCCAGTTCCTGTGGTTCTGATCGGATGACTGTGATAAGCTGCCCACTAATGATGAAAGTGTTTCCAGATAAATAAGTGGCCAAGTGCTCACTCGGCAACATTGCCTGTCAGCAGTGCTCCAAAAGTTGACCTGCAAGTCTTTTTATTTATTTATTTATTTTTTATTATTATTTTTAAGGGGTTTCCATGTAACCCTGAAAGTAACTTCCCAGTTATAAAAACAGCTGGATATAGTGAGATTAGGTACTGTATAGTGTCAGTGTAGCATCAGAATGAGTTTGATGCTGTTATTTTAAGGTGAAAGAACTGCAAAGTGTTCCTTTAACATACATCTCCTCATGACCTCTCCCTTCCACAGCCATCTACCACATAGTGTCCCAGCGGCAGATGTCTGGGCGTAGTGACGCCGACTTCTCTCCAAACTCCAATGTTGTGCCGATCACTGTGCAACCCACCCAGAGCTCAGCAAAGCAGGGCGCCTGCTGCCAGAACAACTGAAGTTTCTGCACACGCTAAGGATCCTGGGTAACAGAAAAAAAAACATGAGGGAAAAGGCAAAAAAGCAACAAAAAAAAAAAAAGCAAAATGTAAAACAGACAGTCAGAATGCCGGACTGCCCCCCCCCCACACACACACACACACAGGTGTCTGCATGAGTGCTGTGTACGCTGTACTCCCCTTACTCTATCTATGCATTCTTGTTAACTTACAATTGCAATAAGCTTTACAGCTATGGCCCCAGAATCTGCAAATGCAATAAGCTGTGGACAAAAAAAATGAAGCACCACCAGGAAAGAGTTGGGTGAATGTAGAATTAAATGAATTTGGTTAGCATACTGATTAGTCTGTTCCTGAAACACCATACCTCTTATCTTTCACACTAATACGATTATATGGGCGGGTCACAACGAGCCATGGTTTGGGGCAGAGTGCAGTCTTTCCGCTAGCTGTGATCACTGTCTCTCTCCCATCCATCTGGACATGTAGGTGAAATTTGGGCCCATGCACATATTTGCACATCTGATGTTTCTTTGCAGCTGAGATAGAAGTATACGAGAGAAACGTTCAGCGAGGGCATGGTGCAAGAGCAGATAGCAGTTTATACTGGATGTCATCCCAGTTTGGCTCAATGTCTGAATTACCATAAAGGGAAATTGTGCTTATGGAGTCAATCACAGCTAATTTAAAAAAAAAAAAAAAACCCATTTGACCGCATTGTGCACATGGCAAAGATTACCTTATGTTCTACCTTCCAGCAAAGTTCTGGCTTACTGCTTTTTTTGACATCCCCTACTGTATTTATTTAATGTTAATATGAACATTTTTCGTTTGTATTGTTTGACCTGAGGATTTTTTTATTTTTTTGCCTCGCAGAGAATCATCTCAAAGCTACACTGGGCTTTTTTAATTTAATATTATTTCTGGGATATGAAGGGTGACTCTTTTTATTTCTTCTTTTCTCTTTGTGACTACAGATTCACATGAAATTCACAAGAAATTCTTTAAGGATGAAATCATTGTACGCGATTAATTTCAGCTTCGAGTAAATGCATACTTGATTGAGGGGAATGCCATGAAAGACCTGTCAAGTATAGCAGATCAATTTCTTGTAATGAAAGGATGTGTCAAAAGAAATCACGAGCACATGTTAAGAAATATTTTTTTGTACTTGCTTTACTGGAAGCTTCTTTTACCTCTGACAATGTTGGATTCACTGTATGTTTTTTTTTTTACATAGTATTTTATTTCCTCCTCACATTTAACACATCCATGCATTGCACACTTTGTACTGTTAGTTTTAAGTCATTAAACGGGTGCACCAGTGGCTTGTGGCCTCCGGACACTGTTTTGAAGGTGCATCTCCGGTTTCTAAAAGCCACGTCTCTATTGGATGGAAAGGTTTCAAGGGTCTGACTCAGAGCAAATAGGCATGCAGCGCTCCCTCTGTTCTCCCTTTAGGCTGCTTCCTCATCATCTGTGTGCATGTATTAGGTTGCAAGGAGCAGGGAGGCCCAGCGCCTTGCCTCAGGCCTGTCCTGTGCATGTCTGATAGGCTTCGTTATACACTCGTCTCACTGTAAATGAAATCCCTTTTTCTTCTGTGTGTAACCTAAAGAGAGCTGGGTCTTATGGGAGATCTCATGGATTATGGCCCCGCTCTCCCTCCTGCTTGGATGTTGGAGTTCTGGCTTAAGCAGGGTGGTACGGGGGAAAGGGGACAGACCAAAGGGTGGCGGCGGCAGTGGTGGTGGGGGATTGGCTCAACCAAGACCCCTTCTGTCATGGAGGTAGGGGGCCTTGTTTCAAAGTCAAGGTCACTGCAGTGAAGGTCAATATTAACTTGGTGCCCGCTGCGATGCTCCGATGCAGACCGACACGCTGGCAGTTCAATTGTATTTCCCTCTAACATGTCAAAGAACCAGAGCCTAATGCTATCAATGGCAATGCAACCAAAAACACTCTCCTATGCAGTAGCAACATAAACATTGTTAATTGGATAAATCCTGATGATGTGATTGAAGTAGTGCGTTTTCTCGAAACTTTGGCTTGGCAACACTAGTGGCATTGCTCAGCAGGAATAGGTTGGTAGTGGGAAGATATTTTTAATGATAAATAACATTATGTATATTTGGAATAAATATGTATGAATAAAATGAATTTGCTATTAGTCAAGTGGCCCAGGCATCTTGATTCTGTTCCATTTACGATGTGTCATGCATGAAAGCATGTGCTTTTTAATCTTCAGTACACGGCAACATGATGGAGGATTATTTTTTGTTTTATTAGAAACATTTACAATACATTTTGAATTTCATAGAATAAAGAAAATAATCAAAACTAGATGGCATATAGACATTAATAAAAGTATCCCAAAAAGTAAACAAATTAAAATAACTCACAAAAAATCGTGCTAGGAAATAAACCTGCAATCTGACATGCCTGACGAGGGCACTGCACAGAATAGAAACAAAGCAAAACAAATGAACATGAACATTTTTAAGCAATGGCTGGCCATGAGAGGGCCAACTCTTCTCACTCACCACAAAGAAACCAGAAACTGAGACTAGGAGTTGACTGGCTTAAACCTAAAGCACTAAGATCACTACTGTATGTATGTATTTATTCATGTAAAATTGGTATGGAACACTTCTACTGTGCTGGAAGATTCTGAAAGCTACCTAAGACAGACGGGAATATCACCTTCTGAAAAGGATAAGACTGACTGTCCCATCCCTCTCTTAATTCAATACCATTCATGACTGAGAACAAATCACACACAATTTCTTGTAAATGCATATATGAAACAGGTTTGAAGAAAAACAACAAAAAAATGGATGTAAAGTTGTTCAGAAGAGTGTTGACCTGATAACACACTTCAACAGACATTTCCTTCACTTCAGCCTATTGAAATGTGCCATCAAAGTCAGATGGACATAAGCGGTGTCCTTTATTGATGTCATATTATAAATAGTCAGATGGACATAAGCTGTGTCCTTTATTGATGTCATATTGTAAATACACAGTCCTCTAAGTGTTGCCTATGAAAATCTACAAGCGGAAAAAAGCACTTGAGCCCTTGTGTTAATAGGTTCAACAGCACAAACACAAAAGGTTCAATGCTTCTCCAGTTTTGGTGATGATATATGATACATGCAAACTTGTACAGGTATATTGGATTGTATGTGTGTGTGTGTGTGTCTGCATGTATGTGTGTGCGGCAGAGAGACTCATAGATCCACTACACATAAGCTCAAGTATTCATGGAAACATCCCGGGAATATGGTACAAAATCCAAATACAGTCTTGACACTTATAGTCTCTAAAATGAGAGTTCATAACAATGGAGCCATTTCATTTGTCACATTGCCTCTCCCATGATGTCATTTTCCACAGGCCCTGAATTGTGTCCACAGGATTTTAAGAGCACCAGTATGTGTAGTAAATATATATGCATGTAAGTATGCAAGTTAGTGTCTGTTTACAGTAAGTTGACTGAATGAATCAGTCTCACTTCGTCACCTGTGATATCAATTCTCAGCACTGCAATCAGGAATGATGCAGCAGCAAGGAAGGAAAACAAAATACAAATTATAGGAGGAATTCTAGGACACAAAAGGGGTGTTATATGTCGAGTTGGTTATGTGGGATTAGTCAGAGGGTTAAGCAAACAACACTTACTAAGTGTTGATGCAAGACGCAAAAGTAATGCGTAATTGAGGCACGAATTTAACGCTGAGTAACTAAAATACTTCCAAATCCTAAAAATATTATATTACACTCTGACGTATTTCCACTGTTGAATGCACTGGTCTTCCTTTAAAATAGTGCATATCTGAAGTTTAAGTAGAAGTCAAAGAAACCCTCCATCACCTGATGTCACTTTGTCAGTGAAATCAAGCTGGAAGGATTTCTTAAACTTTAATAAATAAAACGTCTTTCATTTTGTAATATTTTTAGTAGAAACCAACTTCGAGTTTAGAAATATATTAACTTCTTGTAATTTTTAATTAAAAAACAAAATGTCTTGAGGTCACTCATAAATATGTTTGATTTCATAAATAACATCCAGATACTGACCCTTTTTTCCTCTTGCTATGAAATAATAACTCATGTTAGCAAAATAGAATTTTACGAAACTGTAATAATATTTTTTTCTTCTTTTAGTTGCTTTCTATAAACGTGGAGCGGAATGACCCAAACATATACTGTGATTGACCCTTCTCTCATGCTCTTGCCATGACAACAACTTAAAGCTTATATTTGACAAATAAACAAAAGGCAAAAGAAGTCCATTGGTTGATGTAGAGATTTGGGTCAGGGGAGGGGTAATTTTACATTCAAATGTATTAACTACCTATCTTTCTATACTGATAGGCCTTACTTAAGTGCATCTAAAGTTCCAATCACTGAAAAGGGACACTGCCATGATTATAAAATGTAGAATGCAGCCTTGAAAACATCTTATTCAGAAAATAAATTATCATAAAGTTTCTAGCATAGCTATTGTAATATAGGCTTATGTAATATTGTATGAATAATACTAATATTATAGGAATGAGGATAGAAGATATACATCCCTGTGTCACAAAAAAGCTCTGCTTTCTTAATTTTAAGACATGGGATAGCATCCTTTACCATTTGAGGGAATATATGAAGCTATATCTCAAAGCAAACATTTCATTAAGATGTGGTTATAGTCATTATTACACTGTTGCTAACATTAGGTAAAAATCATTGCTAAAGCTTTCATCTTACAGCCTGTGGTCCATATCTTACTCTTAACATTTTATAGGTTAATGTTCTGCATCAATTCAACGGCATGCAAAATCAAAGAGCTACTTATAAACATGGTATTTTAAAAAATACAAGAGCAATACATACTCGTAAAACCATAGTATACTCTTAACCTAAACCCTTACTTGTAGACCCCTTTTACATTTCAAATCCCTGGGGGAATCAAAGAATAATATAGCCCATGTGGCATTTGTTCATGAAAATAAAGTGTAAACAAAGGCCCGTCTCCTTAATTAAGCACGCCTGACTACCTGGTGATGTTGACAAAACAGCACTCCATCACATAACCTGGTGTTACCTGATTTTTTTTTTTTATGGAGTTCAATACAAGACAAGTAAGTTGGATTGCAAATGAATCATGCAATACTACTGGGATTGCACTTGACTGGATATGAATTCCACAGAAGTGCACCGTTGTTTTGCAAGATTTTCTTCTATCGTTCAGTGGCATAAGACGTTGATGAATGGATGGTGTTGTAAGATGGAGGGAGTTGGTTGAGTTGGCTATGAATTGGTTTCAGTCAGCTGCCTGAACATACTAAATCCAATATATTTCAGATGATGTTTGCTCAGTATTGTGATTATTTTTACATATTTTAGAAATGCCTCCCTATTCGGTTATTCTTTGGCTACCATAGACATTTGATCTTAAATTTCTTACCCAGAGAACGGAAAACTAGCTGTAACATTTTAAAGACCTAGCTAAGCAGTCCCATCCATTAACTACAGAAAATAATTTCTTAATCAACTTCAATACTGAAATATATTTTCATGATATGCTTATGGTATGCTATATATTTTTTTATAAAGATTTTCCCTACATATGAGTACACGTAATAAATGTCAAATAAATGCTACTTTTCTTTAAAAGAGATATGTTTGGCTCAATAGTGTTAGTTAGTGGGCATCAGTTTGTTCATGGTTGTAAAAGCCATCTTTGAGCAGTCCTAAAGGGGTAATAAAGTAAACTGTTCCCAAACTTTCTATTGTGCTCACAACTGTTCATGACTTGTTTTGGACACAAAAATCCCATTCTACAGGTTCAGGGGCCCCTGTTGTCCTGCTTGGGGCAAACAGGAAATGTAGCTTTTGTTCTTGTCACCTTAAGAACTTTGTAAAATGAAACAAAACAAAAAATAAAAACACAAAAAGTTTTTAACTATACAAACATATTCACTGATGACAAACTGTGCTGGCATTAACAATATTAAAGTTCTTGTAAGAAGGCATATTTTGAATGCATATGCAGTCAGTGACAATTGGGAATAGTACGCGTTAGTGTAACAGAAAAAGATAGAATACATCATCCAACAACTCAAGAATTGAAAATAATACTTGTCACGGATTTCCCTCACACTGGAACTTCCACTGACTATAGATATAAACTTACAACAAAGTATGTTAACCGTTTTAATATCTTTTTCTGTTTATGAAGTTTTACTGCTGGTTTGTTTGAGAGTGATATTGCTTTTTCCAGCATTTATGTGCAACCTGGTTTATGTAAAGGCGTGATCTTTTGGTGGTGGAAACTGTTGTTTGACAATCTTTCAATGTGACAGATGTATTTAGCTAAATGCTTATTGTTGTTATTGTTCGTCACTTTGGACAAAAGCGTTTAACCATAACGCCATGCACTGCATAGATACACTCTTCTGCTTATGGTTTGATGAATGAGTAATATATTGATGTTAGGTAATAGCAGTGCAATAAAGTGTGTGTACACTTCTACTAAACATCTATGTCAGAGAGTATGGCGATTCATCTGATGTTTATTTGATAGATTCACGACTATTTCAGTAAGAGGGCGGTGTTAGCTAACAGAAAGATATATATAGTAGTGTGGATGCCTGAACCCATTTGAACTAAACTCACGGTCTCATCATGCCTACCACTATTTGAAATGGTTTTCTCCAAAAGCTTTCAGTGCAAATCAAAGTACACCCAAAATCTAGTCACACTACACCAAACAACAATCATCTTGCTTGAATAAAATCCAGGTTGTGCACAACTCTCAACTACCATGAATGTCCACCATCAACAGTCGGTTTAGCTTCCGTCCATACTGTCCTTTCTTAGAAATAAGGTGCTTTCTCAATATTTTCAAATGTCATTATCGCCGCATTTTAACATGAATTAAATGGCTAATTTAAGTAAAAATTATCTGAAGGGGTTAAGTGGGTATCTACGTACAACTAACTGAAAGCTTACCCGTGTCTTTTAAATTATTGCCCCACACTGATTATTAAGAAGCTGCTGTCAATATTTAAAGTTGAGGAAGCCTTTAAATATTCAGTTCAAATCAAGGCCAAACCGCCGCACATTTTTTTTGCCATCCTCAAAAAACACCTATTGCATGGGTAGCTAAAAGGCTCCTGAATAAAACCAATCATGAACCCAAACGTCTAGCTCTAAAGGGATGTATTAGGGAGAACCTCACCCAAATTCCAAAAGCAACCCGCCATTCAGAAACACTGTAGTTCCACACCAACTCTCCAGTCTTGCAGTATTCCATCCTCCCCTCTCTCCCCTGCTCTCAAAAAAGACGCTCTCCAATGGCCCTAATCCCCTCCTCTGAAAAGCCCCAGCCTGGGTATGTGGCAGGCAGTGGCTCTGTAATTTGATTCAGCATGAGCAGAAGCTAAATGGGGCGTTTCCTCCACTTTCTTGTCATTTACAATTGTGTGATTGCATTCTGGAGTCCAGTGTGGTCCTGCTATGGGCTGGATGAGGTCACACACAAACCATGACCTGTGTGTGCATTTGTGTGTGTGTGTGTGTGTGTGTGTGTGGTGGGGTAACTGAAGGATACAGCCCTCCCCCAAACATAACACACACCAACCCATAAGGGCATACAATTCACACATTATCTGCACTTCCCCCTCCACTAACACAACCATTAGTTTGTATGATGTTAGGTCTTAGGTCTTCGTTTCGCTAGCTCTGCAGCATCATCTTATACTCTTCTTCTTGTGTGTGGGGGAACTTCATGCAAGGGGACATCCTTTCCTAACCCAACAATACCACTGTCATCCAAAAGAAAAGAAGTAGGGGGCGAAATGAGAAAAAAAAACACACACACACACACAAAAGGCAACTGATTAGCAGTAAGCAGTCTGAGTTGGCATCCATTTCAGCTGGCCCTGTTTTTTCTTTCTTTGAAATCTTTTATTTTTTGTCGTTTTTTTTGACAGGACAAAGGAGGCCCCTTTCCCCTGTGGAAGCACTGTAGATTAGAGCAGGGAGGAGGGAGAGTTAGAGAGGGAGGTGTGTGTGTGTGTGTGTGTGTGTGTCTGTGTGTCTGTGTGTATGGTGGTTGTTGGGGAGGTGGAGGGCAGTCCCAGCTGCACCAAGTCCAGGCTCCAAATGAAAAGAGTAAGGGGTAGCAAGTGAGCGGCCTGTTTCTCAGACCCAACTGTGGAGGTGGTGGCTTGGCCGTGGTGTGTGTGTGTGTGTATGTGTGTGTGTGTCGGTTTCGCCACTGGCAGCTGGACCCAGAGCTGTTGGTCCTCCCCTGCTGCCTCGGCTGTGCCCATGCTGCCGCTGCTGCTTGCACCTGGAACCAGGTCACGTGATTAATTATCGATCCCTCATAAGGGAGGACTGAGCTCGGAGAGTAGTGCGCCAATGCCGCCACTATGGACGAAACAATGTGAGGCTCTGGGAAGGACCCGACAGGAGCAGCAGCTAGTCATTAAGGCTTGCTTTGGGTCTGTGTATGTGTGAGCGGCTAAACGGGGTAAAGTTGGGAGGGGGGGGGGGGGGGGGGCAGTCCTAAAGAAAATGAAGGGAGAGAAAGGCTGGCAGAAAGGAGCAGGAGGGGGGAGGACTTGAACTTGAGGTCACATCTACAGTGCACTATGAAACACCTGCTTTTAGCTGCTGCTTCAGTAATTACTACAACACACAAAAACCGGACAGCAGGCACTTTGTAGCCCAAATAGACGACTGTGGTAAATGGGGGAGGGGAGGCCTCATGATGTAGAGTAGAGCTAAGCCTCTCGCCCTGTCCCCTTCTTTGTGCGGGGCTTTTTCCAAATCTGATTATAGGCCAACTTTTCTCCCAAATTTATCGCTGCATCATCTGTGACTCACAGCTCAACTATACTGTGAAGCTTCTCTCAACCGTTAACACACACACAGACACTCTTGGACATCCAACAAGACAAAAAAAAAAACAGTTCTCAGATTATTTACGCAACACCCACTGAACAGAGAAATTATCTGGGCACGAGAGGGGGGTTTTAGGACGAGGATTCTGAGGGGAAACTGTTTCCTGGAAAGACTGAATGAATCCTAACCAGACAGCCATCCTCATTCAACTTCTACTGAGTTTTATAAATTCAGAAAACCACAACGATGTCACATGAGTCACTAATAAAAATGGTTTCCTGTTCATATCTGAATATCTATTAAAAGTGTTTAAGAATAAAATGGTTCTAACTGATGTATGAAGACATACCGAGTGTTACTAGGCAGACTGGACATAGAGACTTAGGCATTTGGCCAAACATATTGTTAAGTAAAATTCCTTAGGTTCCTACTTTTTTCTTTCCCTCCATTTTTTCCAGAACATTCTTGTGGATATTAACAGGACTGCTAGCATTTTTTGTAAGGGTTCTTTGTTTCATAATTATGAAAAATGGTGCAAATTAAATAGCAAATAAATTGTCAGTCCTCTGAGCTTTTGTTCAATTCTCAACTGTTAGTTTGGTATACATATAAAATCAAGTTAAGGTTTGGAGAATCCTATATATCGATAATAATATTCTAATTAGCAAGGAGGGTTGACAATCATAGTTTGATGTGAATAAATGTAAGGTGCAGCTAGTTTTTCTTTTAAACATATTTTCAAAATATGTTTGCTTCTTACATGTTAATTTGAATACCAGGATGTAAAACTATCCTCCATACTTTCTCGTTTAAAAAAAGATAACTCAAATGTTCACATTATGAGTTGTCTGTTCACACCCATTCTTGAATAAGATCGGGTAAACAGCAGCCTTTTTGAGTCAAAGAAAAATGTTTCGACCTATATTTTACGTATAAATGAAAAGTTTTATAAAATATATATGTGTGTATATTTATAAAAGAAAAACTTAAAAATATTTCTGACTTTTTTTAGTAAAGCAAGCAGTGCCCTCTAAAATATCTGCTTGTTTGGTTAAAATTCACTTAAAAAAGAGCAAAACACAAAATGTAACAAAAGAAACATAAAAAATAAAATAAAAAATCATATTCACTGAATCATTAAATCATTCATTCAATCAATCACAGAGTAACATAAAACTAAAATAAAAAAAGATTTTTTTTTGTTTGTTTCTATGAGAATATTCGGATGGCCTGCGTAACAAGGGTGTGGCAGACAGGGCACTCGGGGTGGCTGAGCTCACAGATACGGATGGCGCACTCCATGCAGAAGAGGTTGTGACCGCATGGCACCAGTGCAGCTGTCACCTTGCTCTCGAAACACGTCATGCAGTCCCTCATGGTGGGCGGGGAGTCGGACAGTGGCAGCCGACCGGGAGGGAAGGCGGGGCTGCTGGAGGTGGGCTCGCTGTGGGCACGTCGGGCCTGCGCGTGGGGGGACCCCCCGACCACAGGCGGCGCCGTGGTGCCACAGGACTCCGGCAGGCTGGGGGACAGTCTGGTGAGAGGCAGAGGAAGACCCCCAAAGCTTTTGGAGCGCTGCTGGGCGTAGAAGGCCATTTGTTTGGGGTAGTCAGGGTCCACCCAGCTGGAAGATCCGTCGGAACCGAAGTAGGAGCCTGGCTTGTCGTTGCCGCCAGGGTTGGGGTACTCACCCTTGCTGTATATCCCGCCCCCACCACCGTTGCTGCCCCCTACTCCTCCATTACCACCGACCATGGCGTCAGAGAAATTCTGGCGGTAGCTGCTGGTGAGGGGCTTGCGCTGGCCTCCCTGCAGGCCCCACACCTGCTGCAGACGACTCTCCAACCCCGTGGTGGCACTGTCGGGCCCCAGGCAGTCGTTCTCGTTGTTGTGGTCGTGGATGCCGCCCGTGCGGAAGGCAATATGCGCCTCGATCTCCTCGCGTGCCCGCTCGGCGTTGCTCGGGGAGCCCGTGATCTCGAAGACGGGGTCCCTGTCGCGGCTGGGAGTCACGATGTACGTGCACGTCTGCTGCTGGATGCGCTTGATGGTGGAGCCCTTGGGGCCGACCACCAAGCCCACCACACGGTACGGGACCCTTACCTGGATGGTGGTCTGGCCAGGCAGGGGCGTGGGCGGGGAACCGCTGAAGGAGACCCCAAGCTTGTTGCGGGAAGCCCGCAGCATAGAGAAGTGCTCGGCCGCTGAGATGATCTCGCGTCTTGCCAGCGCCACGTCTTCTTTGCGGCCGGTGATGAGGAAGACAGGCTCCTCGCCCCGGACGGGCGTTTTGATGTAGGTGTTGGTCTTGGCTCGGAGTGCCTTGATCTTGCACCCTGTAGGGAGAACATAGCCAGATTGAGGGAGGGGAGAGGACACATGTTCTTGGGTAGAGGACATTCATATGCAGGAAAGAATGATTTTGGCTGTCAGTTAGAAATAACCTGATGTTACAGCATCACTGGTTTTTTTTAATAACTATGCGTTTCACCATCAGGATGTTCATGCTGAAGAGCGTGTCCAAACTGGCACAGACTGGAGCGTTCAATGCCAAACCCATAGCTCCGTTTCAAAAGAGAAGAGAAACATCCTCTAATTAAGCTGTATCTGCTCTGTAGAACAACAATGTTGTCCAATAATATTTCAGTGATTTAACTGGACCTTTACTGGACTACTGGACTAATGGCAGGCATGCTTTTGACATAACAGAGAGCTAGGCAAGAAACACACCTAGCCATGTATGTTGTAGTTTAGCCACCCAACTTCTACCTGTGGCTTGGCTCTAATACAGTCTTAATTTATACATGAGGCGATGAGTTGTAAAATACGAAAGCTTTCTATTTGCCGTGTTCTTCACACGGAAGCCTGATGCTAGCATGCAATGCTAAAGAACAGCAGGACACTGGTGAATGGAGAGATAATGAACAGTGACAAAGCGGAGTTCAGAGCCCTCATGGCACTAATATTAAAAGACAACTGAACAATACTCTCTGCTACAATAGTGAATGGCGACCTGAGACTGGTTGTTATTGTACCAGATTGGAAAAAAAACTGAGAAAGTTCACACACACACGTTGTTGTATGGCATGTAGTTTACTGGTGATGGGAGCTAATTTATTCAATTGAGCTCTGCTCATCTTTTCGTTACTACATTAGAGTCTGAAAATCAAGAACCTCGAGTGAACATCAGCTCTATACAGCAACAGGGTGTGTGTGTGTGTGTGTGTGTATGTCTATGTAAAGCCCCACTCACTAATAAATCTGTTTTAAACATGAGAATTACTATGGGTGATGGAGAGGCCCAAGCATCATCAGTCTATTTGCATCCTCAAGATGACAAAAAGTTTACCTGGATGAGCGTTCACTCCGTCAACATTCCACAAGAAGGAATTTCTTAAGCTTCACACAAATCCGCTGAAAAGCAAGGCCTGCCATCTTAAGGAATTTAGCATCTTTTATGGTCTTAGCTTTATACGCTTGAAAATTCAGTGTTCGGTGCTTAAATTCAGTGTACAAATTTGTATTAAAAATATTCACCACAGTGGTTTATTTCCAAGATCCATGGCTATTGGAGCGCATTGCATCAGATTGTAGTTGAATTTAACGGTGGACAAAAAGCCTCCAGTGTGGTCCTCTCAGAGAATATTTGTCTGACATTTTGACAAAGCCAAGCTTTTGTGGTGGAAATATATCAGACTGAACCTTGCACGTAGTCCCTACAATATATTCATATATTGAGGGCCCAGAGTTGTGTTCCTCAGTGCACTGAAAATAAGAATGATATTGACTAAGGTAGGCTGTATACATGATGTTATTTGTTATTATGTATTATGTCTACACTGCTCACTGCTCGCAATCAATGGGTATCTGTTGAGAGAATGACATTAATCTAAATATCTCACGTTTCATTTGTGTTGTAATGTTTATATAATCCTGACAGTATATGAATAGAAGAAGTAACTGAATTGATACAAGTTGCACAAACAACTAAGATAATCATGAGATTTGTGTAATTTATTACCATTGTGCGAAGAGTGATAATTTTGATAATAGGCGCTCTGGTCATGGCTCTGCAACTGACTAGTTACAGTGGGATCTGCCTATCAATCTCTGAATCTCAACACCTGAAACTCTTGAATCTCTCAATCTCTTGAAAAATGGACACCTGTAAATGAAATTACACCCATAGCTTCTCCAGGACAAGGTAAGGATAACTAAGACAAAACCTGCACAGCACCCTACACCCAGTGCCAGAGGTGACTATCCCTATCAAAATACCCCACAACCCATTAAGAAAGGGATTATTTGGTTGTGCAACAAAAGGTTTGAACAAACTAACATACACAAAAACATATTAACAGAGATACTGTTTTAAAACCCTGCAAATCAGCAATTCTCAATGAGGGCAAATTCTGCTGCACGCGTGCTCCGTGGATCCACCCTATGGCGCTGTCATCTCCCACATTAAAATTCAAACGCACACTTCAGAGAAACGCGCGAGGATGGCCAGACAAGACAAAACAAAACATGACCGCCAAAACCAGATCCAGAACCAGAGCCATAACTCCAACAGCTATACATTGAGCCATACAGTGAGGTTTATGTTGGCTATTCTCCAACCACATACAACTGGTTAAATTTTTAGCTGTGCATTTTCTTATTTATTTATTTTTTTTTTTCAAAAGTCATTCAGTGAATTCATTCAAAGCCTCGGGTTTCAAAGTCTCAAGACAGCTGTTTCATGGCCCAGTTTCGCGCACTCCTCTGACCCCACGGTTTCCAAGCTGGCTCCGTAGGGGGGGATCTCAGGGACTGTTGTATTGGGTGGCTGGGCGTGACTGAATGTTCACCGATTCCAAAACGCGCCCCCTCCCACTCCATTTTTTTACCAGCTATTCTCGATTTCCAATGCAGCGCACATTCTGGTAATTAAGTGCATCCACATTTTGTAAAAATTGGCTACACACTTTGCTACTTTTTACTCCAGATAACAGCAACAAGCACTTTGAACAACGCTCCCTAAAACTCCAAGACAGCCAATAGAGTAGGCTATCCAACCATGTGGCCATTTGATCATTTGAGATCATGTGCATTGTGCTGCCAGCATTACAGGCTACATGCAGATCTCCAACCCAGCTACAGTTTACCCAGGGGATAGAAGAGCATAAAAGTAATTATGACCAAATACAATACATCTAAACTAGTTTCTCGCTGAGTCACGTTTTCATTCCCCTGTTTGGAAGCAACAGCTCAAGCCTCCCACAACCACACCTCTCTTTCAATCTCACACCTTTGTTTGACAGCTGCTGTCATCTACAGTATCGTCCAAATCGTTGGACGTCAACCCATTCATAGAAAACCCGAAAAGAACTGCCACAATGTCTCTAAACTTAAGTAGTCTTCATGGGCTAGAGCAACTTAGTTAGGCTACAACGTGAACCTTCGCCATTGTCCGCTGTCACCGAGGCCATCCGAACACAAAAACAACCGCCAGCATTAAAATTTAACGAAACTGAGAACAACTTGAGAAGAGACATGTTTTCGGGGAACACCCGTTGCCTAGGCAGTTAACGGCACAATCCTTAATTAGGCATCAATTACTTAGCCTATCCCTGAGTTGATTTGAGTAGCTTGCGCTTTCTTACGGTTTTTTTTTTTCTTCTTTTTTTGAAAACTGTCGCCCGCGCTCAGACGACAAAGGAGTGCTTCCCGTGCGTGAAGTGTGCGCCTGCATGCTGACATTGATGGCGTGGAGCTAGAATAATGCGCCCATGAGGTAACGGTTCTACTGGCGCTTTGTGTCTGTCCAATGATGACACGATGGGACACTGTTAAAATTTACGATGTAGGGGTAAGTGTGTCAAGTTATGGCAGTTATGTATAACACAACTGCAACAACGTTGCCGTGTCTCAGCGGACTACAACATAAATTGAGCACCACTCCCTTTTCTTTATCAATAACCCCAGGTATCAATTCTGGCGCAGCAAAACAACAGGCTACAACGACAACCCGAACAAAAAACTTAACTGACTGCCATGCTTGAATTAAGAGGGGGAATTATATCTCAGTCTTTACCTTGTCTCCCCACTATTTCGGCCACATGTTCAGAGCTGGGCACAGGGACGCATTCTGTTATGTTGCAGCCACGTCCTTTAGTTTCAGTTGAGGGTCCCTCGTACAGGACACATAACTTGCTCTTCCCTTGCAAAAGCCCGGTATCGCCGCCACCACCTCCTCCGACGTTGTTAGCATGGTTGTGGGGGTTATTGTTATTGTTACTCCGGTCCTGTACTCCAGTTGCTGGAACCCCACCACCGTCTTCGCCTTCCCCGAGACCCAGCAGAGACAGCTGGCCCAACGCGACCCTGAGGGCACGAGAGCCATCCTCTTCTTCATCGGGTGGCACCAGGAGACCTTCACTACCGAAGCCGGAGCCGGCTAGATCCCCGCCGTAGCCCCCATTTTTGTCCATGATCCCTGCTAGAACCAGCAGGCTAGGCATGGCTAACAAAAGAGTGTGAGACAAAGACACGGGAAAGAGACTGGAGAAACAGCACCCGTGCCGCCTCCCCACCCCCTCCTCCTTCCAATTCTCCCTTTGCAGTAGTCCCTCCCATAGGCCGGCCCCCTCTTTCTGTCGGTTAGTTTCAACAGTTTTTTCTCTGCTCAAGGCAAACGGGACACAAGGCCGTCTGCGGGAAGAGGGGCACGGCAGTGTTATGCTCCACCCCGTCTGGTTTATACCGATCCCTCCTTGCGGAGACAAAACGAGCCGCCCTCCCGTTAGAACTGTTCTGTTTCGGGTTCCTTAGTCTATGGTAGCCTATGTATTGCAATCTCAAGTTTTGCACCACTTCTGAGACAAAATATCAAAGCAAATTTGCGCTGTTTACGCATGCTTTTTCTGCCGATCAGTTTCTGAAGAGCGGAAATCTCACATGATAATGTTCATCATAGCCCAAATCACCAGGATACAAAATAGCTTATCCTGGCTGGAGGGAATTTTGACGCTCAGGAAAATACTAGTGACCATTTGTTCACGTTAAGGAATGTCCTGGACACAGCGTTTAGCACATAGGCTACTGCATGCCATGAAAATAACAAAATGCTTCAGTCATACAATATGCTCCCCCCACAACCCGGACGTGCCTTTCGTTTTTGGGGTGCCACATGGTTGTTGAGACTGAAAAGTGACATATTTTGTCGGGTCCGCCCACCCCTTTCGCTGTGGGTTGCAGCAGGTCACTGTTGTTTTGGCCGCCGTGGCGCAGGGGATGACAGGCTGGTAGCTAAGAGAGAGCCCACGAGCAGAAGAAGGAGAAGAAGGAGAGCTGTCACACGGGCGTCGCAGAGCATGTGCTTTGCTGCAGTAGGCTACTCACTGATCCTTAAAAAAAAACTGAAAAAAAATCTGTAACCGGAGCCTTTACAGCATCGTGAGCAAAGCCTGAACAAAGAGCAGTTTGCCTCTAACACGTCAATATCTCAAAAAGCCATGTCTGGAGGCTCATGTACAGTATATTATTATTATTATGATTATTATGATTATTATTATCGTATATGGATTAATGTATGTGTGTACATACAGCAGTGCATTATTATTAGTAGAATATTATTTTTTATTATTATTTCAAATATTTACTTCACCAGAGACAAAAGCTTTTTTATAAGTGGTTGTCAATATTTCACAGTTGAAACATGTTTTTTTTTAATTATTTACATGTAGGCCTTAGACTTAGATTTTTCTGCATGGGAAACCAGTGTCCTCATACTCTCCCTTCTCATCACTGTATTGAGGTGAATCTGAATCACTGAGTTAGTTTACAGCTGAATGCTGGGCTAGTGTGGATGCCCTCATGGGTCTGTGTTTGGTCCTGGTGGCTCAGCCAGATAATCTGGGGCTTGAACCCCACTGGGTGTGTTCAATTAATCACTTATCAGCACCAACATGGTCTCTCCAAACAGCGTAATTGGGTTACCCGTCCAGCAACAATAGCAGTCATATGTCTGGCAACAACTGTGCTTTGTTGAGTGTCCAGCTTGGGCTTCTAGAATCTGTGCTGCTGGTCATTATTGTGCCATTAGTGCACCTGTCCATGCCATTGTTGATACTGTGGTCTATTCATGCAAGTCTCAGAAAGTTTATTCAATGGCCTAATTCGTAGTAGGCCTTCAGAACCAGATCAGAAAGAAAAAAATCCTGACAGTTGCTGCCTGTTTTACAGACTATTACAGGTCCTCCTCAGATAAGTTTATGTCATGCCACTGTCTTAGTATTTAGACAGTTCCATTATTGATCTATAACTCACAGAATAGCATGGCTGGCTACTCAACAATGACTGAAGAAATATTTGTGACAACGATCACAAAGGCCCGATGCTACAAGGGCGCAGCAGAATGATGTCATAGCAGTGGGCAGCTCAGGTGCACATAATCGTCGTCTAGACATGTCCGCCTGCTCGCTAATCAGGCCCGGGGATCCCCTGCAGTGTGCCTGAGTAGCCTGCTACTCCAGGGAGAATCAATGATGCCCCGTGCACGGACGGCAGGGATTAAAACCACCGGCCCTCCACATCGCACTCTGACAAGTGACCACAGCAGGCTGCCAGCCGACAAGATGGGAGGTGGAGGACACAGAAAGAGAGAGTGGCTCCAGGATACTGGACAAGAGTGACTGCCCCCCCGACCAACATGATGGGCTGAAGAGGCAGGAGATGGGGCATCTTCTTGGTGACAGAGTCGGCGTGGCCAAAAGGTCATCTGCCACTACTAATGGTGTCTGCTGGGGAGTCCGAGGCCCGGATCGATAGAGGCGATGGATAACGGATACTGTTTCCTGTGCTCTACCATCTGTCTGTGTGGGAGTGGGTGTGGGTGTATGGGTGCTGTCTGTGTGTGGCTGTGTGTGTTTTCATGTGTTTCGGTGCGTGTCCAATTCCAAACTCTCTCTCTCTTTCTCTCTCTCTCTCTCTCTCTCTCTCTCTTTCTCTCAACCTCTTGCCACTCTCTCTATTGCTCCAACTCTCTCCCTTGGGCTTACTTTGAGCCCACTTTTTTTTCTCCCTTTTTTTCTCCCTCCACAACACCCTATTATTTGGACCATCTGCTTGTGCGATCCATCTGCCTCTTGCTCTCTGGGCCCCTTGGTGGCCGAGGCTTTGGAGAGGTTTCAGATCCACATCTCTCACAGAGCCACCTTTGTGTTGTGTCCTTACACATATTTCACGTTGTTTGACTGATAGTTACCCGTCATATCATGCTAGTCAACCATAAACACACTGTTTGAGTGTGTTTATGTTTGAAGTTTGAGCGTGGCTCTGATCGCGAGTCTTCCTGGTGGGGTATGCAGTCCTTTTGGTTTCTTGGGCAAATTGTCTCCCAGTGAGGTCAGTGTGACTCAACAGTCCAGCTCTCAGCAGCCATGATGCCTTGCTGGAGAAAAATTGCATTTGCAGTTTTGCGGTTGCATTTTTGTGGATTTTTTTGTGAATAGAGGATCAGCAGCCAGCGCTGTATGTAAGAGCTTAAGTAGGGGTCCAAAAGCAGTCATAGTATTAGCATAAGTATTTTGGCCCCAGTAGCAGGGTTTTTTTCAAACTAGACAATTGAGTGTAGTTTAGTTTACCAGGGATGGAATGAACTGACTCTTGTGTGGTGGTGATATTAGAGAACATCACATACTGACCACTACATTCACATGGACATTTATAATTATGTGTGTGTGTGAACCCTTTTACACAAAAAATGCAGTTTTAGCACAATTTTCATTGTTGGTGTAAAATCTAAATCAATCATGATTTTTTTTGTAGAAGAATAGAAACTATGCTTTTCCATGCAGAATGGCCTTGGGTGGGGTTTGATTATTGACAGATTGTTTGAATACAGACTGACATCATTTGGGCTTCATTTGATTTCTTTGATGTGTGGCGTGGTTGGAAATTAATTGGACCCCCCCAAAAAAAAGAAACACACACACATACATATATAATAACATATTCCTCCATTGCATGCACACACACACACACACACACACACACACACACACAAGCACACACAAGCACACACACACACAAGCACACTTGCACACTCACACACACACACACACACACACACACACAGCCAATTGCATAGGGAGTGGTAATACTCCCCTCATCTGGGAATATGAGTCAGGTGGCTATGACTTCATCACTTTTCCTGACTATTAGGTCATCTTTCCCCCCTTCTCTCCCTCCCTCCCTCCCTCTCTCTTTTACACACACACCCCTCCCCCCTTCTGGACTACCAATCAGTATCTAAGCATTTTAGAGTAGAGTGACACACCTCAGGTGATGATTCAGTTAATACCTCTCATTACAAGTAAGCAAGCTCAGAACAATGTGATACCTCTACATATATCAATACCTTTACATTGACATTAAATGTCAATATAAATTAATATCAATTAAACAAATTATATTGCCAAACTAGAGGCGCCGACACTAAGACCCTTAAATTTGATGAAAGAAAAAATAAATGAATAAGTAAAGAAATGCCTGTATAGCCCACTTGTGCTTCCCTAAGTGTGAATCAGTCAAGTCAATTGCACCAGTAAAATCCGGGAAGGCAGATGATCTTTGAAAACAGCCGTGTCGACATGTATTGTCCGCACGGGGGCGCCATTCCTCTGCATTTGAACACCAGACATTGCCGAAAGACAATGAAAAAGCTAGACAGCCAGGTGGCCTCTCTTTGAATCCAGGAAACAGGTTGCTGGTGCGGGTCATCGGAGGATGATATTTTACTGGTAGTATCATGATAAAGATTGTCTAAACTGTAGTTATATGGAAGGGCGGGTAATGATTGATTTTGTGGGATATTCTCAAGATTTAGAGTGTTTTTCAAACACTGATAATCTACACTGCATTTGTGAACATATTTAGGATGTAGGCTACTAAAGATAAGATAGTAAACAAACAAGGGTAGATTTTAAATCAGTTAGTCATAATTGCGAATGCTTTTGAAGTTGGCTTATGCAGTGTGGACTTTGTGGAGCTGATGAAATGGTGAAAGGATTTTTTTTGTAACAACAACAAAAAAAAAAAAAAACGGTAGTGACTGTGTGCTAATGCAACTGAGTCCACTGACATCAGTGCAAATCAGACTGATCATGTTGTCACATGTGTAACCCAGATATTGTATTTCTTCATGTTCATAGACTTAAACACACATAAACACACACCCACACAAACACCAAAATAATTATTTAGTTTGCCTGCAAAAAAAAAAAAAATAGAGTAGCCTAACCAGCATACAGTATTCAGAGTTGGATAGAAAGCTGGAGTGTCATATTCTTGCGAGAGGGATATAATTCATGTGTTAATCCCAACTGTAGTAGTCGGTTAAGGTTAACAGACAGATTTTAGATGCATGGCTTGACCTCCTGTGGAGGATCAATTGCTTGTAATTGGTAAAATATAATGTGGGCTCAGTGAGAGGAAATCAGTGCTGCATAGCCTATGGACACAAGTCTGTGTTGTCAGTCATCCATACACTCTGTGATTCACTGCTTGGATGGTTTGTGTCACAGAAATGATAGAGAGCACAGCATTTACAGTGTGTCTTTGGGTGGACGTGATCAGCCACCAGAGGGCAGAGTATTGGCTGGATGAACAAGTTTGTTCAATTTTAAACCATTTCCAGATGTTATTAAATCACTTCTGTGTCTTACCGCGGAATGAGCGTGTACAGACAGCAAATAAGGGTGTTGCATCTGGCCATTTAGGGAGAATGGTTTATGGCAGACAACCCACAATTACGATGTAGAGGTTTTTAACCTTCTTAGTGAGACATCCCTGAATTATTTGGACTCATGAATAGGAACCTTCCAGCATACCCAGGTGGCAATCAGCCATTTGGTTAATGGTTTCCATGGAGTATGATGCTGTATGACCTCTGTATGAGTCAGAATGCAAACACACATTCAAAGAACAACATCGTGCAATGGTGTCAAGCTACCTTGTGCACCTTATCTATCTTCATGGCTGAAGTTACCACCATATATAGCAACTACTTGGAATATAAACCCACATACTGTATATTCAAGAGAGTTCAGGTCATGGTTCCTGATGACACTCGCCACTACAGATGAACAATGCAAATATGCTACAATGCATTTGTAGTGGGATGAGTGGTCAGAAGTGTTAACCCAGCTGCCTAGAAATCATTCTAGTGATAATTCAAGCAACATGCTGCTCTATCAAATGCCAAAAATGATTACCTGAATAAACAAAATAATATGAATGTCTAATGTTTTGTTTATGAGTGGGCAATACCTGATCACTCAAAACTTCAGTAGACATATTTAGGTAATAACATTGAAAGAAAAACAAAAACAGCCTAAAATCTTTGCTAGCAACACACTGCGAGTATCACTTGAGAGTGTTTGCTAAGCTCAAACTACAAGCACACACCTTCTCTTGCCTTTGTCTTTTATTTATGTAGCACATTTTTTGATGCAGAGTACAATCCAAAATGCTCCACAGTCACAGATATAACGGCTTAACCAAACAAATTAACAAATAGTAACACATAAAAAAGTAAAAAATACATATGTGAAATCAATTCATTAGGCCTACATTTAAACAGGTTTAAACAAAGGTGACTACAAAGGTGACACCTGCAGAATTAAGAAGAGATAAAAGCTACAGCCAATGCCCCATCATTAATGTACACTTCCCTCACCCATAGAGCATAATTTTGCAATTAATAATGAGGACTGACCACAGGGCAGACAGTGGTCTATTGAACAGGGGCAGTTGTCTCCTGCTTGGTGTGCTGCCTTGGACTGAGTCAGTGACAGGTGTGTGACAAAGCTGTTTATGGTATCACAAGAGAGAAAGCTCAGAGCAGGTGTGAGAGGGAAAACAAATCTGATATGATTGTTCCAACAAAGACTTTGTTTTCAGTGGGAGATAGCACAGTGGGATTCATTAATTAAAAACAATGAGAGTATTTAATCAGACAAACCCAGGATTCAGTTGGTGGTGTTGTGCATGAATTAGGCTAGGTTCACACCACAAGTATTAATGCTCATTTCTGATTCCGGTGTTTTTATTAAATGTGGCAAAATCAGATTCCTATCCCAGTGAGGACTGGTGACAGTCTTCAGCTCAGATCTACACCTAGACTTTTATGGTCTGAAACCACAAATGTCACGTAGGCCTATACTTCTTGAAAGTCGCTGTTTCCATCCGCAACCGCAATATAGGTCAACAACACATAGGCTACGTTTTCGCATACGTTGCCTGATAGATGTCACAAACGTTGCCTGACAGATGTCACATACATCATTCTCAGAAACTGTTCACATCACATATAGTGACATTGGCTGAAATTTGCCAAATGCTCACACATTAGAAGATGCACGTTTTCTTTAAGCAATGCAACAATGCACAGCCCAACATTTGAGATTTATCAGTTGCTTATGGACAGTTGCTAATCTCCTGCCTTAATTGCATCATTTCGATTATAGGCTTATTTAATATATTAAATAACTATATCAAATATATAATTATATAACTTTATAAATGTATAATTATATCAAATAACTATGCCTATTTTTTCTAGTTTGTTTTTTGCCAATAGATTCATCAATGTATGATACAGACAGCCTTCCCCAATTGTGAAAGAGGGGAATGTATAATAGTCAGACCTTTGTGTCTCTATTAGAGATGCACCGATATGGAATTTTAGGGCCGATAACGAAAACCGATATTTATTGGTTTGTTGTGGCCGATACCGATACGATAACCGATAATATTACTCTTAAAAAAAAATTGAGAAAAGTGATTTGGGGAAAGCATTTAATAAGCATAATTTTATTGCAGTAATTTTACCTACCACCAAATGATGGACAGAACTCATAATAGTCCTCAATAGTACAGCAGTCAACATAACAGTAGCCTAGCCCTACAGTGTGTGTGGCCCCTTTAAGTGAACCTGACGTCAGTGAATTGCGAGTGAGTGGCTAGAGAGTATGAATAGTTTTCATTTAGGACTAAACACTCATAAACGGCTCAGCTGGGAATAAGCTACTGTATAGCGACCAAATCAGAGTTTGTGAGGGAAACTTTTTCGTTTCAACTGCGGGTAACTGAATAAAGCTGCAACTCCTCAGACTGTATCTTATGTCCGTCAGGGATGGATTACTGCACGGGACCTGCTCTGGCCCAGGCCCAGGGGCCCAAGGTGTCAGGGGGCCCTGAAGCCCAAGCCTTTGCATGGAATTATTGCCTCAATATCAACAAATCAGGATGTAGTCTATGAATCTGATTGAATTTAGTATTGGCCATCCCCAAAATGCACCAGAATACAGGAAATCACATCAAACAAATTAAAAAATTTCTGGGGGAGGATCCCCAAACCCCCCCTCCCACATATACGACAATAAATGGGGGGCCCTTAATACATCTGGGCCCAGGGGCCCGAAAGATCATAATCCGCCCATGATGTCCGTCTACTCTGTTGCGCACAACCTGCTGCAGCAGAAATGAAAGGGGTTAGCCCCGAAGGTTTTAATAACTTATTATGATGACCTGTCTGGAACTGAACCAGGAATGGTTAGCGTATTTCTAGGTAATAATACAAAACCCAAGCTAAAGTAATGCAAATATAATACTAAAACACAACTTAGAACTAGGCCTACTTATGTACTCGTCCCACTAACGAGTTTATTTGTTTCCCCGACCAGCGTGGTAAAGTGCAAACGCATCAGCACAAGACGACTCTAGATAGGGCTGAGCTCCGCTCTGGTAAGGTTAAATGGCGGATCATTCAGGAGAGGATTTTGAGATGCACAGATTCCCAAATGAACGCATATCCACAGATTTTGTTAGAGTGGTGAAATACATTCACACCGCTGACATTATATTGAGGAAAAAGTATAGCCAACCAAGCTCAAGTAGCTCAGTTAGCCAGATGGACCTTACGTAGGCCTAAATTAGGACTTTAAAAAATATCGGCCCAAATTATCGGCCAGAATTCTTTTATCAGACCGATAATAATATTTTCATTTTTTCACTTATCGCCAATAATATATCGGCCGCCGATATATCGTGCATCCCTAGTCTCTATGAACAGATTCATTTGTAGAACTATTTTGAGTAGCCTATTAAAGGGACACCAGGCAACGTTTTCGTGTTAATTACTCATCTTCGTAAGTCGGTATATAGTTAAATGACTCATTACAGGGCGAATTAACACTCTCTCGCCCGCCCCTACTGCCTGTAGGCAGAATATCCCACTTGCAAGTTCAGTGTATGGTACCCGCCGACCGAAGCAGGATCAGTTTACATCACAGAGGCAGGCTAACAAAACGCTAGCGATTGTTGCAAACGTGTGTATAATGACAGAGCCGGCGAAGAAGCAACGAAAACCCTTGACGGAAGATGCAAAGAAAAGGAAAAGAGCTTCAGACCGAGCGAGGGGGAGAAAAAGCATCAGGCTTGCCTGGTGTCCCTTTAAACATTTGCATGAGTGTGAGGGTATTTTGATTAATCAGTACGTCAGAGACTTATTACTGTACCCATGTGTTTTAATGCATTTTGTTTTGTTTTCATTTTTAAAATATGGAAGTGTCCTTTTTTTACTTGAGCCCTTGCCCTTCAAAATGTCTGCACTTCCCTGTGTGTCACATCAAGTGAAACAAATCGTAATTGGCCTGGTAGTGTGAACCTAGCCTTAGTGATTGTTTTTTGCTACAGAATAAAACTTACTTCTACTACTACTACTTCCTTTTATTTTCATTGCTCTAATTTTTCCTTATTAAATCTAGGTGTAGTTTTTAACATAGATTGAGGTGAGGTTACAGACTTTGTAGAGAGTGCATGCACCTCCAACTTCCACCTATGCATGCACCTCCACAAGCATCTTGATGAAGCCATTTTTATGAAATATTCCAGATGATACTGTATCTGACTGTTTATGTTGTCTCTGACTGTTATCTTTACAGTTGGTGATATACATGATAGCCTGTTGTACCTAAACTTCCTCTGTGAACCTAGTTCACCAAAGTTTGTATGGAGACTTGTCTTCTTCTCTTCTTTTCTTATTTTGTTTTACTGTTTGCCTTTTGTTTTGTGGTGGATGTGACATGCAGCACTTGAACAGACTTTGGGGGGATTTTGATGCTTTTTCATCCAGTGAGCAAGATTTGTATTGTACAACAACTTTGTATTTATATACACAATGTAAAGATGTCTTAGATACAGTACATCTTTATATTTAAGAGATGATGTACTTAATTGCTCTACATGATGTCACTGACTCCTTGGTTAGCTAAGAACAATGACAAATATAGCTGCAAGCCGCAATGAGGGGGCCAAGCTGTTGAGCAAGTTGTCATGGCAACGCAATTATACACAGAGACAGCTTCTATCCACAAGCCATCAGAATGCTTAACTGTCATACTCTTCCTTATACCTAATCTCATCAACCTTACACTTCATCAGGGTTGTTCTTTTTTCACTCCCTTTTTTGCATTTGCTACTTGCATACACCCTATTGCTAGCCTAGAAATCTAGACGCACCCTAGCGGCAGCAAATTACATTTGCTGCCAGGGCTAGTCTAGCAACTCTCTGTTGGCTTGTGAGCTCGAAAAATTAAACTTCTATCAGGCCAATCAAATCGTGTATAGAGTCGTTAGGCGGGCTTAACATAATGATTGATGGCAGAGTTGCAACGGTTTGGCTTGGATTCCCTGCTACTTGAAAACAAAGAAGATAGATGTTGCTGTTGGCGAACAGTGTGACACGAGTTAAGCTTTTTTTTTAAGTTGGCAAAAGTTTGAACTAGCCAACTAGCTCTGCTGGTGGGAAAACACATGGGACTCATATCGCTGTCGTATTGCGTGTAGAGGGAATTTGAAAGACAACCGATTATCCCGCCCCTCGGACTGATCACTGCGAACAGTGAGAGCCCAGACCCTACATTTTAATGTGGGTCTGGCTCATCAGGCTACCCTATTACCCCCCCATACACACATATAAACCTCCCCCCCACACACACACAAACCCCCCACATCAAATGTATTGTGCATCCTCAGGTTCTGGTCAAGAGTCCACATACTAATTTTGGTGTCAATACGAGAAAGTGTTTCTAATTATAGCACCCCTAGTGGTCAAAAGGTCACTAATTTTATTGAGTGTCCTCAGGATTGGGTCCCAAGTCCATATACTAAGTTTGGTTTCTTTACGTGAAAGTGTGCTGAAATATAAGTCTACTTTCTGTGATTATAGCGCCACCATAGTGGTGAAAAGTCATGACATTTATTGAGCCTTCTCCTTATTGGGTCCTGACTCCATGTACCGACTTTGGTTTCTATATGTTAAAGCGTTGCTGAATTATGAGGCCACTTCCTGTTTGGCGGCTTCGGTTGTGACGGGGGACAGGTTTTGAATATGGCTCCAAAAAGCAATGCATTTATGAGTCATGGTCTGACGATCATCTGTGTCAAGTTTCGTGAAAATCGGATAAACTTTATGACCTGTGAAAACCTTTAAGTGTTTTTGATGAAATCCAATATGGCGTAAGGTCCAATATGGCGGAAATTGACATCATGGGGTGTGTTGAGTTCGGCCTTATCCAAGGATTTCACATATACCTCAATGTGTACGGTTCAAACGTTAAGCGCATATAGATGTAATGCAAACTTTGACACATTGGTGGCGCTAGAGCACTTGACACGAAACTTGGTGACATGAATCATAGGACTGTACCATCAATGTGCCAAATTTCCCAGCTTTTTACTGTATAGTTCAATGGCAAATGAGCGTTTCGTTATAATAATAATGACACATAGAATCGGGTTGCCTCGCAGCTTCGCCGCTTGGCCCCCAATGACAATGCCTATGATCATGTGTATATATCCCCTCCCACCCTTTGGTTCTGTTAACACCTGACGAAGACCAATTTTGGTCGAAACGTTGTGTAATTAAAATCACAGCAACAGTGTGGAGGTTACAGACTTTACCAGCCGCATCAAAAGCAGGCCTATTTTCAACCACTGTTTCAACGAAATAGGATTTAGCCTACAGGCATATTATTGTCCTGACTAATCACACTTCCTTATCCTGACGGCTTGACTATTATATTATAGGACTCATTTCTCAGTCATTATTCATTATCAGCAGAATTGATCACCATAAACAGAGTGTTGCATAATTGTACCATTATGGCATTACAGTTTTTTTTCAATCGCCAACAAGTGCGTACCCATACTTCAGATACTTTTTCTAAACTCTTAACACAGACTCACACCTACAAAACACAATTGGCCAAATGGATAATTTCCTTCTCAAAAACACATTTTGTTAAATATATACTAACTCTTCATTTCAAAACAGAACACATCTTTCTCTGCACACACTAACTTTACCAAAACACTGGAAATCTGACTCAAAAGGAAATTATTCTGTCAAAGAATAACACTTGTTTTCACTTCACAAGGTACATGCAGTCAATCAAAGTACACCAGGTTTCAAAATACTGGCTATTGTTGACATTACAAAAACTGCATAGACTTTTATGTTTCAGTTTTACAGGTATTTGCATGCAAAATATGCTCTATCCACAGTTTTTACACTAAATTTCTTGGTTGGGAACTGTATATGTCCACATGTAATGTTCACATTCAAAAGCATTCCAGTAAAAAGCAAATCATTTTTTCCCTTTACTGTTTACTACAGGAGGTACAGTAGAAATACTGTTTACAGTATGATAGAACAGAAAAAGTTTTACAGTATTGCTTACAGTGAACAAAATATCCATGAAACACACAAGAGCAAAAAGCCCAGATAAAAAGGGGGCGAGGGGAACTAAAAAAACACAAAATTACTGTATCTAATCTCTGCGATCTTCAGGGTTAGGCCACATGTTTTCATCAACATCGCATCTGATAAGGTTTGGAATATTGTGTTTGCTATTGTGGGCAAATATTACAAAAACAATCCATAGTTTTGTTGGGAGGTATAGCTTATCTGTTAAGAAAATGTAAGCATTGTGGAAATGTGTTCACTGACTGCATATTGTGTGAAAACGACATGAAATGTGTGAATGGTATGGCCACAAAAGATGATGCTGTGCTAACTGTGTTTAGAGTTTTGAAAATGTGACAACTGGTTAGACAAACGCTTGTTAGCGACTGAAAAAAACTGTAACACGTGTTATATTGTAGCCTACCATCAGGCAATGCATTTGTGAATTTGTCAATTGTCACAAATGTAAAATCTCTTTCAGTCCCACTGTTGTTTTGATACAGTGCTGCCTGCTTTACATGTTACATATTCTGTTACTTCATACTCAACACTGACCTTGCTACTGCCAGCCTGACATCTCCCTCTGAAGTCAGAGAATAGTCCAGCCCTAAAATGTAATGCAGTGTGAATATTAGCCACAGGGGGCAGCGTCTCGTGCCCTGGAGCCTCAAACTGCACAGACATCTTAGCAATGTTTGCAGGCCTCAAAACATGGGGTGGCTCTTTCAGGAATGTAGGTAAGAATATTTCTTCTCTGGGCCCATCCTCACTGTGGCCTTTCATGTAAATAACCTCAACAGTGTATGTCAGTGGCAGCCAGTTTCAGCTGGTTTGGGTTGTAACTCTATGTTGTAACAAATGACACAGCAGTATTGCCAATCTGTTGCAAAGCCATGCCTGTTCTGATTTGATTAATGACACCTGTATTTGGCTTTTGTCACTCAATTTTGTTTATCCTTCACCTTTCTAAGTGTGTATGACTTGAGATACATTTGAGTTTATATAGACTGGCTTTGTTGTTACTGTGAAAAGTTTTGTTACTTGTTAAAGAAGTCAGCCAACACACACCGGTAGACCTTTTTTGAATCTGTGAAGGAAACTTCCAAAGAAAATACACAGAGGCTGCGTGAAGTGATTGTGTTTTTGCTGCATCCTTGGAATGCATTTGAAGTCAGGGGAAGACAAACCTGTGGGCTGTTAGAGTAACATGCCATTAGCGGCCTGTCATGTATTGCAACCTGTGTCATAGGTAGAGGCTGCATGTTTGCAGTCATACCACATTTCACAGGTCCTCTGTGTGTGAGTTTTTTAGATTCCCATGACTTTTTGTTTGTTTGCTTGTAAGAATGTACTCGATTAGTAGGCTAGGCAGGTATGTGGCCGTGCCATATGTGCTTCCTACAGATAGTGCCATGCAGGAAACAAATGTTCAGCCAAAGAGGGGTTTGGTGATGGGAGGAAAAAAACATGTCTGTCTCGTGAAAAAGCAGCATTGTCACCAGGAATGTTGGAGGGGCCTGAGAAAGTGGGGAAAAAACATTTGTTTGTACAAGAGAGCATTTTTTTTGTTTGTTTGGGGGTGGGGTGTGAGCTGTCCCCAGTTGCTCTCTCTCTCTCTCTCTCTCTCTCTCCTTTTCTTTTCTTTTCTTGTCTCTTCTCTCTCTTTCTTCTCTCTCTTTCTCCCCCCCTCTCTCTCCCCCCTCTCTCTCCCCCCTCTCTCCCCCCCCTCTCTCTCTCTCTCTCTCTCTCCCCCCCTCTCTCTCTCTCTCTCTCTCTTCTCTACTCTCTCCTCTCTCTACCTACCTACCTTTCTCCTTCCATGGCCAAGGTCATGCTTGACTGCCGAGCCAGCCAGTCAGCCCTGGTCCTGCATAGGCAGCAGTATGGTTGTTGGGTGCCCATCCAACATTGCCTCACCCAGGGCAGAGTTGCCCCGCTCGCAGCCTAATCCCACACAGTAGAATAAAGGGATTGGACAAGGCACTTTTCATAACTCCACCCCTTTGTGATAAATATTAGCGCAGGTTTGTGCATCCCTCTACGGGATGGACGTCTCCCGTTTTCTTGGGGGAGAGACAATTTCCTCCTCTGACTCCGCAGCCGACAAGGATGACTTTATTCTTGTTTGAATACTACAGCGGAGGTCGATAGGCGAGGTTGTAAATCTGTAATTTCTCTTCATTTTTATGACAAAAGGTTGGTGTGGGACTTTGCCCAAGCCACTGTGGCCTAGAGGGCCGAGTGTCTCATTTTCAGGGGGAAATTCTCAGCTCTCTAAAGCAGATCAGTGCTGTCAGATATGGCAAACAGCACCATCACCTTCATCGCTCAGTCTGGATATTAGGAGTGTGGGGGGATTTCTTAGGACTTGAGATCAGTAGTGCGTCAGCAAACTGAAAGGATGACTGGGACAGAGAGCAGAAAGTGAAAGGGAGCAACAGAGAGTAGAGCACGAGCAGCTCCCTCAGCCTTTGTGGGCAGACCGCTCGAGTCCAACCCCGGCTCCTCCTCTCCTCTCCCGCCTCCCTCTATCATTTTTTTTTTTTCTCTCTCTCTCTGTTCGCTTGCTCTGCCGCACATTAACTGGGGCTGAGAAAAGCTGGCAGCCAGTGCTGAGCAGAAGCCAGAGGAGCACAGAGCGAGGCGGCATTCCTGTCCTGAGTCTTCACAGACTGCTCCCAACTCCAGAGACCAGTCAAACTCTCAGACAGACACGACCAGCCTGACAGGGGAAGCCAGATCCACCATTTGCATTTAAAAGAGCAGGTAGAAAACTTTTATTTGTGTTGTTGTAGTTTGTGGTTTGTTATAGTAGTTTTACCTATAAGTCTTGGGAGTGTTGTGCTGGCAGTTTCTTGATAGTTTGTCAGAGTTTGAATTAGAGCTTAATTTGAGCAACTCATTGGCATGTGTAAAGCAGTGTGTGGTTCAGATAGAAATGTGTTTTATCATTTGTTTCTTTTTGCTTATAAATGCTGAATACTTTTTTCTAATTCTGTTGTATCTGTGATCCAATGCCCGCCACGCAATGTCTTTTGAATGACTGCCATGTCTTGATACAGATTACAGCTATCATTATCACTGCCGTCATGATTGAAATCTCGTCTTAGTCCTATGTTGTTGATAGCCACTCAAGACACTGCAGCCTAATTCCAGTAGTTTATCTGGGAAGCATACAGAATGTCAGCTGAGAAATGAATGGGTTGTGACGATAGAGTAGGCTGAGCTGGCCGTGAAAATGCTCAACTGCTTGTAGCCCTCGTGGCCAGTATTTAGGAGTAAGCTCTGGATCCATAACCTTTCCCAGTCAGCAGATGGCATGAAGTGAAGTCATTAGCATAGTCTTAGGAAACCATAACATTTGAAATAAATGATAAATGTCTATTACCCAACTCTTGTGAGGCGGTAATGAAAACAGTGTGTCTTTTTGCGTAAACTGAGATGACTCCTCACTGAAATACACACATCTTTTGGGGTGTGGTTGGGCAGAGCATGGCAGAGCAGGAAGAGACCTTAATGGAGAGAGGGAGGGAGGGATGGGAAAGGAGGACTGGAGTAGGGAGGGATGGAGGGAGGGACGGGTGGATGGAAAGGATTGGAGTAGGAGTAGGAATAAGGAGAGTCTCTCTGGATGAATTTATTCCATGGTCTGTCATTTACCTCGTCATTTAGACAGCTACAGCTCTTAGAGTCAAGTCTCTGTGTCAATGTGTTACATGAGGCAGCGGTCCTCTCCTCACACCCCTATGTCTCTCTCTCTTCCTCCCTGCCTCTCGGCTGTCCCCAGCTTCAGTCCACCCGTCTTTCCGAACCCCAACGATGGAGACCCCAGCCCAGAAACGCAGCAGCCGTGGAGGGGCAGCGAGCGCCGCGGCCTCCCCCAACCGCATCACGCGCCTCCAGGAGAAGGAGGACCTGTGCAACCTCAACGACCGCCTGGCCACCTACATCGACAAGGTGCGCTCGCTGGAGTCCGAGAACGCCGGCCTGCGCATGCGCATCACCGAGTCGGAGTCGGAGGTCAGCCGCGAGCTGGGCGGCATGAAGGCCGCCTACGAGAACGAGCTGGCCGACGCCCGCAAGACGCTGGACTCTGTGGCAAAGGAGCGCGCACGGCTGCAGCTGGAGCTCAGCAAAGTGAGGGAGGAGTACAAGGACCTCAAGGCCAGGTAAGTGGACTGTACTGGACAAGACTGGACATGATGGGATACGAGAAGAGTGTTTTTATTGACATTCCTGGACGAAGAAAATAGAGGATAGAAAGGGACTTATGAGGCCATTTCAAAAGCATTAACAGAACACAATTCTAAATCAAAGTAACTTCCCCAGATCAGACTCAGATCAACAAAACTCACACATTTGGAGCACCATTTTTATTAACTATACACCAGCAGGAATTTTAAGAATGGTTTAAGAGAAAAAAAGATTATAGTGAGGAGAAATTATCTGTTTCATTCTAATCAATATTACTTTATGAACCAGGCACCGTATACAAGTCAAATTACGAAGTTTGTGTGAAGCAAACGTGAATGTTGTGTATGGCATTTGAATGGTAGACCAGGCAGAGGGGGTTTCTGTAGTTTAGTCCATTATTTAATCTAAAAGCACTCTGAATGAACCTCAAAAATGATATTGAAATGTTACCGTGCAAGATCTCAGTAGGCACTTACCTCTATTATCTTCATAACTTACTTGACATTTCAAAAACAATAATACCATCTGAACTGACTGACATTTTAAAGTAATTACCCCGACCCTCAAGATGAGTGCATGTACGCGGGGGAACAGGACTGTCAGCAGAGACTTACAGCTCTCTGCTGTAATGTTAATGCGGTCGCATGCTTTTGACTGAGGGTTTCCTCATACTCTCCTGGAGTAGAGCATTACAGGAATGTTTACATTCCCCTTATCCTCAATTTCAACGTTTAATTAAAGTCCAAATCAAAGTGTATTGATGATGGGAGAACGTCCAAACCCTGTCATGAAGAGATTTTCGCTCTGTTACCAACAGATTTGGGAAAATGTCAAATTAAATGGGATCCATCTGATCTTTTTATCAGAGCCTTCTATATATGGGAACCCCACATGCGGTAAGACCTCAGTTGCCTTTAGCGATCTAATGACAATTACATCATGCCTTTCTCCTCTGCTGCCAGTTCAGCAGTAGTAGACTACATTTAGTAAGCGATACTCTGCTGCACTTCTGCCTTGGCTGTTGTCACTCGAGAAGCCAAGCAGCACATAAACAGTATATAACACCTACTAGCCAACGCTGTGCTGTGTTGGAGAGATTACGGAGCTAACCGTGTGTGTGTGTGTGTGAGTGAGAGAGAAAGGGCGGTGTGGGTAGTGGGTAGGTAGAACCACTGATCCCCTGAAGGCATGGAGATGGATGACATGAAGGCCCAGTCATGCGGCCACACCTAGTCTGTAACCTGGAATGAGTAATGACAAGTTTAACACTTCGTCAGCACTCCCTCTCTGTCTGACACTGGGACTTGTTTGGCTTTTCCAATGTAACTTTTGGCTGAGCCCTTCACAACGTGGCAGGAAGTAGAACGTGGCCCGCGTGATTGAGGGTGATTGAGGTGCTGTGGTCAAATCGAACAAACTTTCAGGTTTGAAGCTCAGCATAGCTTCCGTAACCAAGGAAAAACGAAACCCAAAAGCAGCCTACCACACACACTGTCTAGGCGCGCATCTCATTGACATTTGTTGCTGGTTAGGCAATCAGTGTTCAGATGTTAATCTCCTCGTTTTCCCTTAAAGCTCTTGAAACAAGGCTCCATGACTCCTTATTCAGAGTTGCTGAGGAGGCACGTCAACACTGAGCCTTTACCTTCAGTCTGTGTGCTTTGGGTGTTAGCTCATGGGCCCCTTCATTCATTCGCACGTTCATACATTGTTTCTCAAGGTTATCTCTGTGTGTATGTTGGGCAGTGGAGAGCAAATGCTTTGGTGTGGAGGTGTGTCCCATTCCAAGTTTGCTGTTTTAAGCACGTCATGTTGTGTAATCATCTTCCTCTGATGTGATGTTTGACACCTTAACTGTTTGAAACATGAGGTTACTTTTGTACATTCTGATTGTCTGTAAATAAGAGGTCCCATAGTAACTCTGTATTGGTCTTTGCTAGTCTTTTCTCACACATAGCTCCTGTTTAAGTAGAAGCTTAGTTAGATTTTCCCCTTTTAGAAGTGAAGCCCCAGCGGATAGTGGAAGTTGGTGTCTCCTAGGGAGAGATCAATCCCTACGCTCCATGTCCCGGAAATCACTCAATTATGAGGTTTAGGACTCAGCGAGAATCCATCTCTGATGTCGCAGCAGGCAGTGTGTTAGGGGAGTGTTTGGTTACCATGGCAGCACTGTAGCCTTGCCATGGGTGTGTAAGGGAGGGGGAGGAGCGGTGAAGGGGCGGCGGTTCTCGAACTGACGATCGAGTGAGTCAGATGCTTTTCAGGGCCGTGTGGGAATTGCCTTGCCATGGTCAGATGATCTGGAGCCAGACACCAGCCCTGTGCCTGGAAACTCTGTGTTGCTTTTGCACTAGTTTTTTTTATGAGGTGCAGCCCGTTAGCTTCCAGCAGCCACGGAGTCTCCTCTGTTAATGTTTTGCATGTTTGATGTGTGTGTAGGCTACACAATGTCTGGTAAAAGTGTTTTAATGGGTGGAGCTGTGATGAAAAGTGTGAGTAAAATAGCAATTTGCCTGATAAGCCACCCAGAATGCCTTGCGCAATTCAAATGTTTGCACAGCTCACCTTTGGTCACACTGTAAATGTGTAACTCATTCACAACTCCTTTCACCATTATACTTGGCCGCGACACATTGTTAGTCTATCTCATGCAAGCTGTAAAAAAAAGTGGCTGCTGGATTGGAATGCCTGCCCTACAGCATTATGTCGTCTTCAGTAACTTTGTGTTTGATCCCTTTCGACCCAGTTGGCCAGTCAGAGCAACAGTACAGTTGGCCGGTGCAGAGCAACCGTATTTGACCATTTGTCAGGGCAGAACAACAACAACAACAGTGCTCCCATTCACTTGCGTCATGTATGAGAGCCTTGTGATTTAGCAGCACTGCTTGAATGAATGAAATGAATGAATGAATGAGTGAAATGAGTGAGTGAATGAATGAATAACTGACTGACTGACTGACTGAGTGTGACAGATGCGTGTATAGCCAGAGTGTGCAACTGGTCAGGTCGCATGTGCTTCCGACCATGAGTCGGCACATGCCCATTTTAGACGTGCATCTGTTTGTCGACATCATGGCTACCGGGACGCCCTCCTGTCTCTTCTTTGGAGTCGCCTGAAACGGGACCCCACGTGCCGGCTGGAGCATGTCCCCGGTGGCTGGCTGAGCTGTCTCCTTTAAAACACACGCACACACACACACACACTCTGTCTCTCACTCATACACATTCAGTTCTCTCTCTCTCGCTCGCTCTCTCTCTCCCCCTCCCTCACATACGCACAGACTCAGCCCACCGGCTGAGCAGCTGAAAGGTATTCTGCTGTGTACAGTAAACCTCCTGTCATCACCCACAAGGAGGATAAAAGCCTGCTTGATCTCTGAAACTCTGTGTTATTCTAGTTGGATGAACCCACCAGTCCAGTTACAGAACTGAGAAGTTGGTTTGTGTTACACAGAAGTAGACTCCCGTGGGACGTATGATCTTGGCCCTGGGGGTACAAAAGGAAGGGGTAAAAGAGGAGACTCTCCTGGTCTGTTTGCCAGCGCTGCAAGTGCTCTTTGTGCAGCTGTGCTGTGCCACTGCAATATGCTTCAGATAATGCTGGACTCATGAGCGTGTCAAAGTGTCCTAACACGTGTTTTGGAGGTGTGAGTGTTATGGACGGAGTCTTCAGGTAGATTTTGGTCTGTGTCTGTGTGTGTGTGTGTGCGCGCGCGCGCAGTGCCCACATGTTTATTTTCCTGTGCTCAGATGGCATATCATCTCCTGCCACACCCCTTGGCATGCAGGGACGGCATTGTGAATACAGGAAGGCGGTGCCTCTTAGAACTGGATTTATCCAGCCACCATGCCACTCTTATGATTTAAAAGCACACTAAATTATTTTCTATAACTCATGAATCCTCAGTAGTAAAAATGTTGACTGCATCAGTCTCCTAAGACTTGATGTCGCCTTTCTCCTTGCATCGTTCCTGTGTGGACCTTTTATGTAATTTGAAAAGCACTTTAAGGCTTCCTTGTAATACTTTTGTAATTGTTTGCATTACTTTTTGAGTTACCCTTAAATTATTGCGCAATGCAAGTCAAGTCAAGTTTATTTAAATAGCGCATTTCATACACAGAGGTCATTCAATGTGCTTTACATAAACAAAACCAAACAATAATAACAAATAAAAGCATAGAAGGGCAATATAGTCAAAGAATAGTTAAAAGGTAAAGATCATAAAAAAACAGAAAACATAAAACACAAGGTAAAATCATTTAAAAATAAAGAATAATTAGTAAGCAAAAATAAAGGCAAAAGTAGTAAAAAAGTAATAAAAGACAAGGTAGAATAATTATCAAGGCAGATTCAGAATTTGTAACTCGGCACAGTTAGCAGAAAGCATCTGAGAACAGTTTAGTCTTAAGTCTAGATTTAAAACTGGCTACAGTTGGGGCCTTTTTGATGTCATCCGAAAGTTGGTTCCATAGCTGAGCCGCATAGCAGCTAAAAGCTGCTTCACCATGTTTAGTTCTAACTGTAGGTTTTACTAGCAGGTTTTTCACCTGGGACCTGAGAGGACGAGAAGGTGTGTACTGCTGAAGCATGTCTGACAAGTATTTAGGTCCTGCTCCATTTACTGATTTATAAATAAGCAATAGTGCTTTAAAGTCAATTCTGTGACTTACTGGAAGCCAGTGCAAGGACTTAAGAATTGGAGTAATGTGGTCAGTTCTTTTAGTTTTTGTTAGAATCCTAACTGCTGCATTTTGTATCACCTGAAGCTGTTTAATAGTCTTTTTAGGAAGGCCTATGAACAGTCCATTGCAGTAATCAACGCTGCTGGAGATAAATGCATGACTGAGTTTTTCTATGTCATGTTTTGACATCAGCCCTCTGAGTTTGGCAATATTTTTGAGGTGGTAAAAAGCTGATTTAGTTATCGCTTTCATGTGGCTGTTGAAATTTAGATCACTGTCAATTAATACACCAAGATTTTTAACAGTATCCTTTGCCTTCAACCCTTTTGTGTCAAGGAGAGTGGCAACCCTAAGTCTTTCCTCCTTTTTACCAAATATAATTACTTCAGTTTTTTCTTTGTTCAGCTGATGAAAATGAGACATCCAGGTCTTGATTTGTTCTATACACTGACACATAGATTCAAGAGGACCATAGTCGTTTGGTGATAGAGCTAAGTAAATTTGTGTGTCATCTGCATAGCTATGATATGAAATCAAATTATGCAGTGCAACATTCTGCAAGTTCTCCAGAACTTCTCAAGAAATACAGAATGTTTGGAGGGTCATGTTCTTTTTCAGTAAACCAGTATCCTTTATGGATACTCAGAACATTACAATTCTCATAGGCTTGCAGCCAGCTGTACTCTATGATATGTCAGTATATTACAGTACATTTCCTTTATCAAGTCCTCACTGCTTCCTGTTTGTGGAAAGAGGGGTGTCAGCTGGTGTCAGCTTATGTCTCCTGCTAACGTATAATTTCATACCATTGTAATGATCTGGTATTCAAGTATCAAATGCATTGTTCTACTGTTAGATTAGCAATCTAATTTTAAATTGTGATATCCGTCCATAGTCATATCCATTAATCATGATCTATTTATTACTCTATTCACTGTGCACATTCTCCAGAGCAAAGACCCCTGTGAGGGATGCTGTGCACAGTTATTTTCTAATGTCCCTAACAGAAGGAATTGACAAAACAAGTACGTGTGTTGGGCCCCTTCTCTTTGCTATACACACCACCTCCCTGGGTCCGATTATCTGCTCACATGGCATCTCGTATCACTGCTATGCAGATGGCACACATCTCTATCTGTCATTTCCATCTGACGACCCCTTGCTCTCTGCACGGATCTCTGAATGCCTTTCAAACTTATCTACATGGATAAAGGCACACCATCTCCAGCTGAGCTCTCAATAACCAAACTGCTGGTCCTCCCAGCCAAACCAACACACCATGACATCAACAACAAAATTGACTCCCATCTCTACTAACCTAATCTACTAACTTTCTCTGATCACATTGCCTCGGTTGCCCGGTCGTGTCGCTTCGCACTTTACAACATAAGACAGATCAGGCCTTACCTGACTCAATATGCTACCGAACTCCTGACACAGGCCATGGTAAATGTAAATTAAAGCAAGAGATGTTGCAGCTTTGGTTAAGGAATTTCTTTGCCATAAAAGATATGGTAGCACACCTGTGTGTCCAAGACCATTTCTGCCAAAAAAAGCGTATAAAATACTGGAAACATGCATCTACCATTTTCTTAGACACCAGTGTTGGGATCTCTATAGAGAATGGAAAAGATACTGAGGTTGCCATTGTTTGACTAATACAATGTATGAGAGAAACGGTTATCCTTTCACAGTGTTCTAGTTGTCCCTCGGAGCCCATAACCTGTGGAATCTCCCATCTAACGTCAGCCAGGGTCCGGTGTCATGGCCGTCTCGGGTGATGCTGGACCTGTCTTGGGGGCTGGGTGGGGACAACCCCTACCCTGGAAATCTAGAGTTCTCGCGAGAGCGAGTCACTCCGGCAATCAGTAATGATGCTCATTAACCATGCCCTTGCAGCCGAGCTGCACCAATCACATCGGTGGATCTGATGTAGGCGGGCCAGAGGCAAGCTAAACAGATGCCGACAGCGCTGAGACTTCGAAGTCTGGAATCAGTCAGTAAACATTGGTCTTAGTGTTATCCAATTGTGTGCAGTGATATTTTCAAATGCATGCTTGGTGCCGCCCCTCGAGTTGGGCCATTTTCATTACTCATAACCAAACCCTAAATCGTTCTAGATTTGGTTCTGGATGTCCAGGCAAGACAACCCCTGCGCTGCTTCTTTTTTTAAAAATGGTAACTGGTAATATTGGCTGGGGGATAGTTTCATTTACAGGGGATAGTTTCATGTCTGTATATTGCGGTTTGAATTACTGCTACTGTATTCACAGTTTTGGTCGCTGCAATGGTTTTGTTCTTTATAGGTGTCGTGAACCATATACATTCCAAATTAACTCTAATGGTCATCAAGACAGAAATAACTTGTCGTTTGTTAAGCTTCACCTCCTGGTACCTATAAGGCCCTTATGGGCACATTTCCTCATTGGCAAAGCCGCGTAGGTACAGTACTCTCTCGTACAGTCTCTCGCACAAAAGTCTCTCATACAAATGCAGGAGTGATGGAAAGCAGATGTGGGGAGCATTGTGAATTGGCTGGATGGCCACAGAGGCCTTATTGTTGGTTGGCGTCGAGCTGGGAGTCAAGATAATGAAAGAGAAGGTTTTGGCCATCCACGCACCATGCCTATGTTCCAGGGGCACCACACAGTGTGTAGGAAAGTGTGTGTGTGTGTGTGTGTGTGTGTGTGTGTGTGTGGGTGTGGATCAGAGTTTCCATGGCAGTCAAGGCTTTTCCAAACCAGACTATGGCCAAGAACTAATGAGTCACTCACTGAAAGTAAATCACTTAAATATGGTAGTGTTGTGTGTGGACACACACACACACACACACACACACACACACACACACAAACGACGGCTGTGATTGGATGTTTGATGGAGACACGTTTGACTCATTTCCTCCGTTATGTAATTGTTGTACCTCTTCAGGGAATGAAAAATATATTTCTATTATGTTTTGTAGATGCATCTTTTATGTAGTGAATGAACTCAAGATGTCTTTAATGGGACTTTGTAGTGTTCTATGTGCCCTTTCAGCTCTGCACAAATGCATGAGAATGAATTGGTGTTTTACAAAAAGTTATGGTTTTGATGCACTTTTTCATTGCGATGGTCCACTAATCTACTTGAAAGTGTGTTGGAGACACTGCCTTAATCTTTTGTGGGTCAGTCCCCATCCCCATCTGTCCTTCATGCATGTCCTTCACACACTCTTCCAGAGTTGAACAGGGATATTATTTAGAAGTCTGGTGTTTTCTTGTGTAGTCCTTTTATTACTGGCTTTTGATTGCTATGTTCCATTGTCACAATGTAACTTTGAAGCCCATCATGTCCAAACCTGAGCCTCTCTGTGTTTCTGTGTGTGTGTGTTTGTCTGGCTTTGCACTGTGTCTGTGTGTGTGGTATTGTAACACCGCTGTTAGTGCAGTGCACATCTACATGCATAGGGGTGGATTACCCTAATGTGGGACATTATTTGCTTTTCTGACTTCTGTATTAGGATACAACATTAAGTCCACATCCAATGTTGATGACAGGACTCTACATCTTTGGCATTCCCATAGTTTCACTGGCATCATTCATTATATACCCCTGTTTGGTGTTTTGTCTTCAAAGAGGGCAGCTCTCTCTGCAGCTCCTCACATGGCTGCCCCATGTGGCCTAGCCTAGCGTGAGAGAGCTCCTCCAGCTCCTCACCACAGGCTTTGGTGTGTGTTTCTCCAGCACTCCTAATGTTGCATGCCCCCCAGCTCCAAACCCTCTGCATGCATGAGGGTAGATGAGTGCCTGGGCTTGGCCTGTGTTTCATTCCCTGACAACCCCAATCAGATGGTGTTTATTGTTGCTGTACATGAAGGGTATGGCGTGCACCAGGGGCTTCGGAATTGGGGTTGGGGCCTCCGTGTGTTTGTGGGAAGGGGGCTTCATATGTTAACTCTCTGTTCAGGAAAGGGGGCCTCCATGGAGCACTATGCTCAAAGTGCCCAAAAGCTGTTGCTACACTTCCGACATGCAGTAACTTATATGACCAGAAAGTGTGATTATAAAGTACAAGATGCTAATTGTGCCAGATTGGTTATTAGAGTAAGCAGGCTCATTTCCAGATGGACCATGTGCTTTTGGTCTTGGATTTTTCTATATTGGTGTATATGTTGTTGGACATGCTTGGCAGTTATGAATTATGTTTTATATTTATGGTCTCTGGCAGATGCTTTTGTCCAAAGTGACCTGCGGTATATGAGTTGACTTCTTGTCTGATTCATCAAGATTTGACTATGGTTTTGATTAACAAACTAGATTCAAATGCGTCTGGTATGTAATGTTACTATGGTGCTTAATGCTGGCAACGTGAGTTTTATTTCCCCATCAAATGCAAATTCAGGCCTTGCAGCGTGAATGCTCATTTGCTACTCATCTGGACATCCATTAGCACAGGAGGAAAAAAGGAAGGAAAGCCTTCACTCTGCATGATTCACAGTGAATTACAATTCACTTCCACGGGCCAGTCTCATAAAAGAGCTCATAAAAAATATATCTTTTTTTTTTTTGCAAGCACATAAAAGGAAAAGCACAAGGCGTTTGTCAAAGTTTGTGAAATTCACACAAAGAGGAAAGATGTGTGAAAGTGCCACACCCAACAACCGGTACAGTATACGGTGTACACATTCAATCAGCTCTTGTGTTAGCGTAGCTCCAGCCTTATATTTGGATAGTGTTAATACAAGATTTGGCTATCTCTTATTAACTCTTTTGAATCAGTTATCTGACCTTGTCAGAGTGTATGGAAAGCACTGCTTCTCAGACCTCAAGAGACCAATGATGCATTCAAAAATTAGCTCTATAAATATGGGGTTCTGAAATCCCAAATAAGGCATGCTACCACTGGCTTCACACTTTTGAAATATAAATAAATCACCAAATCAGTTTGACCAATCTAGTCAGGACTATTAAGTCACTAGTACTCCTGAAATGCACAGAGGAAATCCTCCATCATGCTCACGGATATAAAACAGACAGATTTGTGTTTGATCTTTCCCTGTAGCTTTGGCTGTGTGTCGCTTGGGGATTGGTTATTTTTCGTATCAAAAACAAGTCAACTAAACAAGCAATCTCTATTGTCTCGTAACCCCACAGAACTGGAGAAGAATACATCTAAGCCAGTCTGTGCTTGTCTCTCTCTCTCCCTCTGTGTGTGTGTGTGTTTGTGTTTTCGTGTTTTCTGTTTCATTGTAAATGTTATGCAAGTGTCTGGAAGGACTTCATGTCTTATTTCTTGTCCTTTTTTTTGAAAGCATATTGAAATAGACCATATGCCTCTGTGGTACTCCAACAATGGAAGTTTGTCTACCACACATCTGTGTTCAGTCTGGCTGGTGCAGTCTGGTCTTGCCTTACGCTTCATCATCATACTACTGTATTCAGACATTTCATTGAAGAGTTTATTCCTATTGCATGTTATCCAAAATGTGATGTTAATCATTTAGGATCAGCAGTACAGAGCTGTTCCCTCTGAGAGAGTTGGGAGAGCTGATCTTTTTTATTCATAGTGGACTGTTGAAACGTGTGTACTAGCCCAACTCCCAAGTTTGGAAAAGTGTGTTTTTGGGTAATTCTGAGTGATCGGGTTATATGTAGTTTATGTGTCTATAGGGCTCTGTGTGCTACATCCACTCTCTGAACAGCTGCAATCTACTACCTTTCTCTCCCGAGCACAAATGTAGTCTTTCAACACACACATACATTTCCACTTCAATTCATTGGAAAGCTCCTTCGGTATGCAAGCGTGACTCAAACTGCAGTCTGTGCATTCAGAGGGAAACCTTTAAACAATCATCCATCAGGGAATGGGGGGGACCCTTGGCTAATTTCTCTGGAAAAGTTTAGCTTGTTTGGAGTGTGACTCACCAAAGGGTCCCCACCCTTGTGTGCCCACACATGCAGGCATGCCTGTGTGTGTGTGTGTGTATGTGTGTGTGTGCACATGCCGGTCCTGCATCCGTGACTAGAGTAGATGGTTTCGCAAGCCAAGGCTGCGTGGGTGTGGGTGGCAACAGTAGTAATCGTTGCTAGAGTGGACCAGCACCTGGTGCCTCAGGTAGAGCGCCTTTTAAAGTAGCTTTATTGCATGGTCTAGCATTACTGGAGATAATATGCCTGACATTAGATGGCCAAAGAACGCAGAACATGTTGTAAGAGCCTCTTACACTCTAAGAGCCTCAAGCCATTCACTGCAAGAGAGGACGTAAATACTTTTATGACCTAATATATGCCATAGAGGCCTTCTTTCCAACTAGTAGCCTGTGAAAGTTAAATGGACACCTTAGTTTAAATCAATGTGTAACTAGACTTGAAATGTCTATGTTTTGTTCACTGTAAGGATCATTCAAAATACCATTTTTTTTTTGCGTTATGACAAATGAATCTTCTGGCATTTGCAGGTTCAGTGCTATATCTTGACCTAGTGTGCAGGTTGATTGCTTTTTCAGAATGCAGAGAATGTCAAAAAGTGATGGTTTATGACTGAACACGGGTGTTTTGGACACAGGTGATTTGTTACTGTTTCTCTGCCTTCATAGAATTAATCTTCTGGCATTTGCAGGTTTAGTGCTATTTCTTGTCCTAGTGTGCAGGTAGATTGCCTTTTCAGAATGCAGAGAATGTCCATAACTAAACACAGGTTTTTTCGACATGTTACTGTCATTATTTTGGCAAGTAAAATGTGTTGTAGAAATACTTACAATTCTCTGGTACCGCACCTGAATTCAGGCATGGGCCAAGTTGTTTAAGATTTGAAAAAAAAAGCCAGCAACAGTTGACCGAAGTGCTGTAATTACTAATAATAACTTCCAAGTTAGTTTCAGCTAGTTTCTGATAACTTCAGGTATAGAACTCTTCCTTGCTTTAAGCCCTGTAAATGGTATAGAATATTCTGGAATAGAGAACTAAAGAACTGTTCCCAGAGTGACTGTCCTTACTAGCAGAACAGTGGGTGATCTTAATGTTCTTAATAACAGTATTTAAAACTAAAATTAAAGTCCGCTTGCATTTTAAATGTTGAGCTTGAACGTTTAGGAAATGTTGTTCAATAGAGGCCTGATGTGTGAGTCATCAGATTATATTGTTTGATTGAAAATGTTGCCATGATCTGGTTTTCATAAACTCTGACTCCAGCATTTGGAATTTGAACTTACTGGGATAATAAGCACTCCTTGGGTTAAATACAAGTTTTTGGTCTGTTGCGGTTGTTTCTGCCTCTGACATTTCAGATTTTCCATCCATAGTCGATCCTCCTGGATGGAAAGGATACTTTTTTTTAGCCTCAACGTCACCGATATGAGAGAGAATAGAAAAGAAAAAACAGAAGTTGCAGAAGGGAAAAGTCCCTCTGCATTTTACTCTGCGTCTGTATCCTTGGAAACGCGAGTGAAGTGCGACACGCCAGTGTTTCCACTAGAACTACAGTCTGGACCCTGTCGCCATGGCAATGCTACAGCAAACACACTGTAGGCTGTTGCTTGTCTTTCTCTTTCTTTTTTTTTAACTGTGGCTTCCATTTTCGTCACAGAAGTGGACAAAGATAGCTATGAGTCATAGCAGGCTGGAGGCAAAGGGGCCGATGAATTCTACCTTTTTTTTTCTGTCTTCCTCCTCTTTCTCCCTCTGCTTTCTTTGTGCCATGAAATATCTCCACATCACACACACACACACACACACACACACACACACACAACCTACTCTCCTCCCTTTTTCTCCTCACTTCCCAGCATTGATTCGCTTCAGAGGTCCTGTGTGTTTATGAGACAAATATCAAGTCTGTCTCACTGTCTCCACTTGTGGTATGGTGTGCAAGGCTATTGCAATTACTTTGTTTTGCCCTCTGCATCTGATTGCTGTGTGGCTGTTTACAAATCACACATTTTGTGTCGTCTTTGATTTCATTCCCTCAAAATAAACCTCATTGGTTTCTCATACGTCACCCCCTCCTAAAATTAGCATCACCGTCCTCCAACCTCAAAAGTATTGCTGTCCACTCTCGTCCACTTCATGCAGTGCACCAGGTTCAGTTGGGTCTGGACCAGTGAAGTGCGCTTTCCACTGTTCATCCACTGGACTGGTAATTCGGCAGTATAAACATCTCCCACTCCTACCGCTTCCTCTATGATAAACATGGTTCCATTTGCACGTTTATCCTGCCAAGTGATTCAAAATGCGTTGGGTCATAATGTAAACTATGATGAAAATATCACGGCTATGTGTAATGCACTGGAAACCCACCTATCCGATGGAGTGGATAAAAATACTTGTGTTTTCCACAGAGACAGATGTTGCATTAGGCTGAGCCTATACAGCACACAGGGACACATCCTTCCATTGTCCACCTCAGTCAATGTGGCTTCCTGATGAGTGGTCTTGGAATTGCTGACCAAAACGAATTATTTCTTAAATGTGTTCAAGCAAGGATTACTAATGCAGTAAATATTTGTTTCCATGGTAAGCACTGATAAAAATAGATCACACACACACACAGACACGTATGCAGTATGACACACACACACACACACATATATACACACACACACACACACACACACACTTTGTGCCCCGATAGGTTAATAAAGAATTGTTCTTCTCCCGGCCTGCCGGAGTGCTAGTGGGACTGGGGCGATGCTGAGCTATGGCCACCCACACTGCTCCCCTCGGCTTTAACACTGGCCATTAAGTCCCAGTGGACGCATGTATTTCTGCACCTTCATACCCAGAGGACAAACAAGAATGCTATTCCTCCCACTACATATGAATATCCAGATTTCTGCCTTACTATATGAAAAATGGAATACTTAACCAAGGTGGACTAGCCTATGTTTGCACATTCCCCTTGTGTGCTACACACTTTGTCATTGTTCAGGTATGCCTGGTCATGCTAACAAGCTTACCAGAATTTCGGGCTAACTTTGTCAATTTATTTGAAAAAGCCTCAAGTCTGTAGCCTTTCCCTAATCTCAGAGGAATGTGGTGAGACACACAGTAGCGTTTGTCATTGCTGGGTGGGAGTATTGTATAGCACAGGGAAGTGATGACTAGATGCCAGAGCTCAAAGAGCCCCAAAAAGCTTCTCTCTCTCTCTCTCTCTCTCTCTCTCTCTCTCTCTCTCTCTCTCTCTCTCTCTCTCTCTCTCTCTCTCTCTCTCTCTCTCTCTCTCTCTCTCTCTCTCTCTCTCTCTCTCTCTCTCTCTCTCTCTCTCTCGAGCTTTATGAACATTCCTCACATTGCTTGTAGTCAGCGACACTGACACTCCTTACAACTGTCACTCATGTTGGTTCTTATCCACACGGGCCATTGCTCACACCACTATTGCAAAGGTGGCTTGGGCCTCACTTTGTGGAGATGCATTAGCTATGCTAATCTATACATGTAGCAAGCACAGTATAGCTATATCTAAAGTGTACTGTTAGCAGCAGTGGTGAGTAGAAGAGAGGGTAGTCTATGTTCGCAGGGTTGAAAAGCAGCCGTAGGTTGTAAATCATTTGCCTCCCTCGCAAATTGTTCAATGGTTGGGAAGCTGCCCTTTTCTGTCTTTTGAAATCTGAGAGGATTGGAAAGGAAGTGCCCCCAGGCTAGTGAGGCTCTCTCAACACTATCCAACTGGGTGGTTTATTGATGGGAGAGATCTACAAAAGAGGCCTCTTACCATTTGTGTATATATACGGATGTGTGTATGCCGTCTCTCTGTGTGCATCACCGATACGTAAATGTACTGTCTGGTTCTTGTTTGTTTGTGTTATGTAATTGAATCAATGCACACATTCGGGTCCTGCCATTGTCTGAGGAGCTGTGCCAGGAGCAGCAGTGGTCTGGAAGCCATCTCCTTTGCCAGATGAGTGTCATTAGTGTTGGAGAACCCTGCACTGTGGAGGCTACATGTAATACCTCGGAGCTGGTTTTCCCATCTCCTACTTCAACTTAATTCTGGGGCATTAAAAATGGAATGCTCATGATTTAAAATGTAGTGTCTTGTTTTCCACTAGGTTGTTAATGTGGAAGTTTGAATTTTTGCAAACGCCTTTTGTAAACGCCTGCACCCCCCAAGAAATCAAATGCACATGTTGTTTAGTTATGTTGACAGATTCCTGTTCGACATGTACGTAGGTCTGATAAACACTAACAGCAGTGTAGTAACTGGGAGAGAGAGACGACCGAGACTACTACTGTCTGGTCCTATTACAAGATGGGTCACTGTGGTAAACCCATCAGAAAAAATCAGTCTCTCTCTAGAACACCGAACAGTAAGGGCTGTGCGCATATCAGTTTCCCTCTAGAACACAGAACAATAAAGGATGTGCGTAAATCAGTATAGCGCTTGTTCCTGAACATCTGGTATGCTATCTTGCATATAGGTCCTCTGAACTAGTTGAATTAGTGTAATTTTGTAATATCTTGGTGATCTTCAGGTCTGCAGCATATCCATATTCATTCTAATGCTGTATTTGCTTAGTAAGAACTGGTAGCATGAAAAAGTAGGGGTTCATTCTCAATCAGATGAACACACTATCCATTTGCTTTCCGCAATAAAGACCACCAAATTGCAAATAAATGTTGGTCTATTCATTGCCTTTTTGGTAAAAACCCTCCAAATGACCAGCGTGGTTCTCTTTGGTCTGCTCTCAGGAATGGGAAGAAGGAGTCCGACCTGGAGGCCGCTCTGTCTCGCCTCAAGGACCTGGAGGCTCTTCTCAATTCCAAGGATGCCTCATTGTCCACCGCCCTGAGTGAGAAGCGCACTTTGGAAGTGGAGGTCCGCGAACTGAAGGCCCAGCTGGCTAAGGTGGGACATTTGTTTTGGCTCATCGAGAAAATAAAATTCAGAATGAGAAAAAAAACTTTAATTTATTACAAATATTCATTCAATGACTGATGACTTGATGGCTTAAGCCTTATGAGTGGCCTTTCCATAAGGACGTTTAATATTGATGGTATAGTAAAAGGCGTATTACTCTCTTTGGTGTTACAGCCATTTCACAGACTGCATACACACAGGATGGGTGAAATGATCTGTTGTCAACTCTGCTGGCCACTTGTTAAACTTCTAGGAAGAGTTTCAGTGTAGTCAAGCAAAATGTATTTAATACTGTTGTGAAAATGGTCATAAAGTTTGATGAAATAGTTTTATGCCATGCCAGTCTTTAATATTTTGCACTCAGAGTAAGACCTGTATGAGTTCCGACACTGTACCCTCAGTCTGAAAGTTCCTTAGTATAGTTCCTTAAATATTGTGTGGACAGTCCAGGTGCTCACAGGGGCGTCGGTTTGAATCCAACCTTGGTCATTTCCTGATCCCATCTCTCTCTTTCCCACTTGCTTCCTGTCGATCTACATTATCTAGATAAAGGCAAAAATCCTCCCAAAATATACAGAAAATATATGTTGTGTAGACCATAATGTGAGAGACCCAAGGCTCAGGTGTGCTGTGGTTCCTTATACCTTATATCCTTATAGCTGGACGGCAGCCTTAACGACGCCAAGAAGCAGCTGCAGGACGAGATGCTTCGCCGGGTGGATGCTGAGAACCGCATTCAGACCCTAAAGGAGGAGCTGGACTTCCAGAAGAACATCTACTCTGAGGTCAGTTCAAGAGCCACTGGTTAAAGGCTCACCCATGCATCTGATTATCATTGTTGTTGCTGTTGTTGTTACCAGGGGCACAGGAGATATTTTTAAAGTGAGTGGGACCAAAATGTGAGCAAAAACCCAGATAGTGAAATCCAGCTTCTAGATATCCTAATATATTAGACATCCTAATATTTTAAACTTGCCAAATTATTAAGATAATAACAATGATCGTTTTCAAAATATGTTTTGATCAAAATTCTCAAAACTGGAGGTTGGGAAGAATGCCAGATCTGTCCTCAGACCAGCTTGCTATGTGGGAGGTCTCAGCTTTTACACTTATGCAATTCTACTTTTGAGTTATTTCATACTGCTTGAGCCAATGGTTGAATACTCTAAAAGCTACATGGGATGTTGATATTTTATGAAGCCATGAATGAACAACAGTTTATACAGGTCGTCATATGCCTGTGATCCAAACACACATGATCAGATAGGTAGGCCTACTTAAATTGTCTGGTATTCAGTTTTCAATCAAATTACCAAATCAACATGCACTCTCCACTAGTTACCATTTATTGATGTAATGTTAGAAAATGTGAGGGAACGGCATTACAAGTTACCAGAACACATGGTAAATACCAAAGAAGTTAACAGACAATTACAATGATTTACAGTGATCTGATGACCATTGCATTGAACATTGACTGGGAATGTATACCATATATGTCAACTTACATTGTTTGCCCTCTGGAAAAAAAATGATGTTATCCTTTTTTTCTGGATTTATTTGGATTTTCCTTGTTGTGCCCCGAGCTTCAAAGAACTCCTCACATCTGTTACAGACACAAGTAAGATAGCCTAGCTAAATTCCCAGCTTGTTTAGGACCCCCTGAACGCTATTAGATAGGATGCACTGTGTCCGATACAGAGATACCTTTACTGTCTATGAGGAATTTATACACAAAAGTAACTCTAGTAAATTAATTGTGTCTTGTAAATCATGCCTGAAATACTTGTTTTAGAAGTTAAATGTGGTGTAAGAGCGTCGTGTCCCCTGAGCCTACAACCAATTGAATAAAATAATGGCTGCATAAGCAATGTAACGAATTGAAAGGCTGATCGACAGAAAGACCGACAGAATGGAGGGGAATAAGGGGTGAAGAAATGTCACTGAAGTCTTTCTACCAGAGTGGCTTTAACTTTGAGGATGAGCTGGTAATGTTCCACCGTCTTTACATATCTGAATAAAACTGAACGTTTTTGTCCACTACCCTAATCCACAGGAGCTGCGCGAGTCCAAACGTCGCTACGAGTCGCGCATGGTGGAGATCGACAGTGGCAAACAGCAGGAGTACGAGAGCAAGCTGGCTGATGCCCTGACCGAGCTGCGCGGACAGCACGAGGAGCAGGTCCGCATCTACAAGGAGGAGATCGAGAAGACCTTCAACTCCAAGGTGAGCAGACCGCATTGGTTGCAGGCAGAGGTGTAAAAGTCTGGTTTCAGAAAGTGAAAGTCCTGTATTGGTTTTACCTGTGCACCTAACACAGGTACTATCTATCTGACTGAGTAGTTGTAGGCCTACTTACACTCATCTGATTTAGTGAATGGTTGGAGCAAATATGTGGCAGTAATTTTACTTTCTGAAGTCGGCCTTTTACGACTGTTCAGAGTTGTAAGACATGCCTCTTGAAAACTCTTTGGCACCCTCTGTTATTGGTGTATAGCATTTGTATAGCATAAAAGCATTCTCTTGAATCTTGTGCGTGTTCTTCCCAGCTGGAGAACGCTCGTCAGTCTGCGGACAGGAACAGCCACCTGGTGGGCGCCGCCCATGAAGAACTGCAGCAGACGCGCGTGCGGGTGGAGGGAATGTCCGCTCAGCTCAGCCAGCTGCAGAAGACGGTAAACATCACCTCTGCAACTTCTTCTCTCTCTCTAGCTCTCTTCCTCTGTCAGCCTTTTTATCTGACTCTACAGGAAGCCTGTCTGGGGGCAGCCGTGGCCTACTGGTTGGCGCTTCGGACTTGTAACCGCAGGGTTGCCGGTTCGAACCCCGACCAGTAGGCACGGCTGAAGTGCCCTTGAGCAAGGCACCTAACCCCTCACTGCTCCCCGAGCGCCTATGTTGTTGCAGGCAGCTCACTGCGCCGGGATTAGTGTGTGCTTCACCTCACTGTGTGTTCACTGTGTGCTGAGTGTGTTTCACTAATTCACGGATCGGAATAAATGCATAGACCAAATTTCCATCACGGGATCAAAAGAGTATATATACTTATACTTATACTTCCACCTTTGGAGTTTAGTCCTTGCTTGTTGATCACAGATAGATTCAATGTAGTTATTATATCCGTATCAAATCTGCTTCAATTACTTCTATAACAATGTCACATACAATTTTACACTCTACAGTAGCGTTTGTCTACAATCTACATTTGGAGCAACCACGATTTCTGTCTGTTTTCATGCATGTTTAAATGCCTGATGTGCCATTGATGTCCAAGTGCATGTTCTCATATTGGCAGTTGGCAGCTCGCGAGGCCAAGATTCGGGAGCTGGAGGAGGCTCTGTCCCGTGAGCGGGACATGATGCGTAGACGCTTGGGCGATAAGGACCGGGAGATGGCGGAGATGAGGCAGCGCATGCAGGAGCAGCTGGACGAATACCAGGAGCTACTGGACATCAAACTGGCCCTGGACATGGAGATCGCAGCCTACAGGAAGCTGCTGGAGGGAGAGGAGGAGAGGTGAGGGACAGACTGAAGCTCTTCACAGGCAACATGCTTCACAGTGTACTCAAGTGTACAGCACACAGTGATGTCCAGCATGCTCTACAGAGGCGGGTTACACACATTGGGGTCTGACCAAAACAGGGAGGCAGCTGTCTCGCTGCCTTCAACTGTCTAACAAGTCACTTGCCGTAGCAGGCATCAAGGTACCAGCTGTGAACTTTTTCTTTGGACGGCCTAGCAAGCTAGCAAGCTAGTGATTTCTGCCGTCCGTTTATTAATTGTTGGGACACCATTGTCAAGATACTGACAGCTGACTTCATAATTTAATAAAATATGGGATACTGGAGGCAGCAGGAAAGATATATGCATGTTGCCTGCAAAATGAAGGTATCTTAGAAAGCAGAATTTTGTACAGATGTTTGATTCGGACATTCCTTGATGCCTTTCTGCCACCACATGCTATCTTAGACAGGTTTTGGACAGACACATGTAACATGACACCCATGGGAAGTACTGATGGTGAAGTGCTAATGGCTGTTTTTGTAATACTTGGACCAAACACACTTCCTAAAGTCTATTACGCCCTGTTTAAATAGACATGAGTTCCTTGTACTCTTTTTCTCCTTTTTCTGTGTAGCAGAACAATGACATTCATTTATTAGGTTAGAACATATCAGCTCTGTTTAAAATGGTTTGATTTCGGCCCCCTAGGCTTCGCCTGTCTCCCAGCCCGCCACCCACCCGTGTGACCGTCACCCGCTCGTCTGGCTCGGGCGCACACACCCGCACCATCGTCCAGAGCAGCAGCAGCCGTAACTCCTCTGGCAGCGCCAAGAAGCGCCGTCTGAACGACACGGACAGCGAGGCGTCCAGCGTGATGGGCGGAACCGTCACCCGCACGCGCATCGCCCAGCAGGCCTCCGCCAGCGGCCGCGTCACCGTGGACGAGGTGGACCTGGACGGCAAGTTTGTCCGCCTGAGCAACAAGGCTGACCAGGTGAGCTCCTCTCCCACACTGTGGCCAAGATGGTCGTCATTACTGACTTTGCTATCGGCACAATACTATATACACCTTCATATTGGTGTCACTTTTTTTACTTTATTGTCGGTCTTTGCAATTAACTGAAAATGTATCAAGACATTAAAAAGAGCTTTTCATTTAGAACCTCATCAACTTAATGTTACAATTTGTCAATTAATCTGTTAATAATTTCCCCAATGTTTATGATCATACACTCCCCCATTAAGAAATATTTTCAGTGTTCAGTCTCAGATCTCCATCCCATCAAACTAGAATGCAGTGTCTGTCATTTTGTATTTACAGTGCCTTGTCCGAGAAGTGTACCGTAATTTCCCAAATATTAGCTGTGGCTTATACATTGATTTTGACTTACTACTGTAAATAACAACATAGAAAGTGCAGTAAACAGTAATAACAAAAACAATATTTGGTGCGATCTCCCTTTTTGTTTTCAAAACAGTGTCAATTTGCCTGTAGCTATACTTGTGCAGTTTCAGTTACATTCAGTTCAGCCCCATTGCTCTGTTGAGTTGTCAAAACTAATGTGATCGTGTGTGTGTGTGTGTTGACCTACAGGACCAGCTGCTTGGCCACTGGCAAGTGAAGAGACAGGTTGGCTCCAGCGCTCCCATCGTCTACAAGTTTCCCCCTAAATTCACTCTCAAAGCCGGACAAACCGTGACTGTAAGTTTCCCTATTTACTAGTATATCTACATCGCCAAAATAAAACTCAATGCCTTGGTGGTTCTGAAACAATGTCATTGCTCACTCTTCTCCTCTGTGGATGAACAGATCTGGGCAGCCAGCGGAGGCGGCTCCCACAACCCCCCCACTGACCTGGTGTGGAAGACCCAGAACTCCTGGGGCAGCGGAGACCTGTTCCAGACCACCCTCATTAATGCTAATGGAGAGGTGAGTCACAGGGAGACGGAGAGAGAGCGACAGTTGGCGGGCGGCAGCTGCTCTCTGCTCTTTTGCTTTCAACTGCCTTTCCCATGAGATGTTTTTCTAAGGCTGTAAATTACTATTTTTTTTTTTCTATCTGATTAAGATCACCCAGGAAAGTTAATTTATTTCACTTCAAACCTTTTTAATGGTGTATTTACCCATATACTTTTTCACTTTCTTCATCTCTCTCTCTCTCTCTCTCTCTCTCTCCTCTCTCTCTCTCTCTCTCTCTCTCTCTCTCTCTCTCTCTCTCTCTCTCTCTCTCTCTCTCTCTCCCCATTAAACAGGAAATGGCCATGAGGAAGGTCACACGAACTCTATTCCAGGATGAGGAGGAGGACGAGACGGTATTTTTCATTCTTTTTTTTTTTTTTTTAAAGAACATACAATATCAGATCTTTTTTAAATAGTTGAATATGAAAAGTACTGACCACGACCAAGCTCTATTCACTGTTCCACATTCCTCTTTGAGCATTTACAATGTATTATTTTGAAAGAGTTGACTTGGGTAGATTTGCAAAATATTAAGAATATTGTCCCAAACATTATTGTAAATGATAACAGCACGTTGGTATATACAGTCTTTATATTCATATAAATGACTTAGCTGAGAGAAAGGTTATACATCAGTTTATATGAGATGAACCTCCAGCGTGAACGAGGAGCAGGTCAGCAAGACCTCCTGGTGAAGTCTGTACTTTGTCTCCCCCTGCAGGCGGCGCACAGCACCTGCGTGGACAGTGAGTACAACCTGCGCAGCCGCACAGTCGTGTGTGGCTCCTGCGGTCAGCCATCGGACAGAACTAGTGGCAGCTGCATGTCGGCCGGTTCCTCTCACTCCTACAGCAGTGGTGGTGGTCTGCCTGAGGGACTGATCTCCCAGTCTTTTGTGCTAGGCAACAACCAGCCACGGCATGTAAGTATAGGCCAACGAGTGCTTTAAAAACATACATATATAATTAATGTCAGTTTAATTAAGTTTGGTAGATGACCTGGTTTAAATTCAAAAACAAAAAATTAACACAAGGTACATTTGAATATTAAAATGATTCTCTTCGCATGTAGTTTTCTTATTCTGTAAATGGTGCAACTACATACAGACATATTACATGAATCATAGCTTCTTCAGCTCATGCACACAAACACATGCACAGCTGCATACACACACATGAAGAGAGACCCCAGTTTTTCTCTTGCACTTGTATGTATGCATGTCAAATTTCAGCCATGTTTCATATTTGTACTTGTGACCCTGGACACTCCAGAAAAATAACCTAGACAATATTTATTATTTTTTTCATAAGCATCTTCAGTTCTCTGTCTCATTCATTTGGTTTGACTTGGCCTTTTCTGTCCCTGTCTTCTTTCAGGGAGGCCCTCGGCCGGAGAACTGCTCCATCATGTAGACTAGACACAGACGAAGACCCTCAGACCCTCAATGAGTCATCCATCCACAGCTGTTAGGAGACAGCCATCCCCTTATGAGGGTTATTTTTCTATTTTTTTTTCTTTGTTCATTTTTATATACTTTTAAGAATCAGTCTTATTTTGTACAATGTAACCGATAGGGTGGGGTAGTGGGTTAGATTTGCATGTGGCAAAGGGCTTTGTAATGGGAATAACACTAAAAAGTTCATTGAGTTCATATATTTTGTGTGTATTATTCAAGTGTTGCATGGTAGCTGGGCTTGCTTTTGTAAGGCTTCATGTGGAAGAGGATGTTGTTTGGGCACCACAAACAGTCACGGCAGGGGTTTCCCTCCTGGTGTTGAATGATATGGCTGTCAGAGTTTTACACGCACAGCTTTGGAAACCGGTCTCTGCCTCAGTAGACCTGTCTGTTTTCTGACCGGTCTTTACTGACCTGGCATGCAACGCGAACAGAAACGTAAGATTTAGTAGTTTGGCCTCCATGATGAAATTGGGCTGATTTTGTTACATTTATTTACAATAAGTCGACTCTGGAGCCAAAGATGTGTCCGATTCATGTGATGTATGGTCCTGATTCCTATCAAATTTTCCTTTTATAGTTTGGAATATCACAAGGATTTGTTGGTGAATACCAAACTACTTTAACTCGGGAGATGTTTACATGTTCAAGAAACCAAGCTGAACCAAATGTATGCCTTTGACGTTTGAGGGCCCTAAGCCCCTTGGCCTTGGTGTTTATGTTTTTCATTTTTACTACACTGCCAAAGACATGTGGTACTCTGTCAAAGTCATGTAATATTGTTTGCTGAAAAAAGGAATCTAAGAAAGACACAGAAGAGAAGTTTTGAATTCAAGTTGTTTGTCAGTGTCAAGGTATCAATTTCTGTCATTTCCATACATTTGGAAAGTGAAAACATTGAATATTTTGTTTGATCAAAAGATTGAGTAATGTTTACTAAAGTGTATGTATAAAGGGAAACTGTGGGACATTATATGGCAGCATAGACTGGAAATGGTATGTTTTTTATTTTTGATCAAACAGACTTTATAGAAAGCTGTTATACAACTACAGGTAGTTGTTTTGAGATTATTTTTGGATTGCAGATAGGTGAAAAAAAAACATATCCACACCCAGATATGATCTATTTGGAGTATAACGTTATTTGAACAATTTAAAGAATATATATTTTTGTTTCCTATTGAGATTTATTTTTTTTAAAACATTGAGATTTAATTAAATATATTGAACATAGCACAGGCTGATCTGACTAGTGGGGCTAGTGACTAAAGACATCGGTATACCACAGACTCCTCTGGGTAATAATCTTTTTGCACATCTTGATGACCTGAGTAAAGCCAAAGAAGTCTCAAGTATTTTTATGTTTCATTGTTTTGTTTTTTTGCAACCGATGCAGTTAATCCACTGTGTTTGGGCACAGACCCACAGTATCTCGTGCCTTTCCCATCTAATGTCACCTGTGGCTGATGGTGCTCCGTTCACTCCTCTCTCCTGCTCTTTAGTTTAAGGAACATATTTTTTTTATTGTTTTGTATGTTTTGCATTTAGTTAAGCTTAGTGGAAACTTTGGTTTGGGTAGGGGAGGGAGGGGGTCACATATCTTTTTTGATTGGGCATGTATTCTTTCTGTCATATTTTTGTTTTCATAATGACAGCTACGTTTGGTGTTTGTAGTGTAGACGCTTAGTTTTTCATCTAGAAGATGTAGGACTTTTTTTCTGTGTGTTTTTGA